>NC_092817.1:145133298-145415798 GCF_023375885.2 Dermacentor andersoni | reverse complement strand
ACTTTATTTTCTTTTTTTTTTCCCCTGCCGCAGAGGATGGTTCGTGTGCCTATTCAACAAAAGGCGTGGCATCCCGTGGCACCCCGTACGCCTCACTCTCACACAATGCCACAGGGCCCTTGTGCTTCACCGCGTGGTACCACCAGTCTGGTACTGAGCACGAAAGCGCCCACTTCTCCGTGATGCGCCCGGACGACGACTCCCCGCAAGCCTTCTACGTAACGCAGCGGGAAATGGCCGGAAGCTGGCAGCGCGTCAGGTACTCCGAGAGGCGCCCAGGGGCCGTCATGGTATGTCCATTGGGCAAGCTTCACTTTACGGGGCTCAGTAGCATCCGCGGTGGAGCAGTAATCTTCGCTTATCCTTCGCATTGTTTTTCGTTGCTTATATGAATGACCGCGCGCATGAGCACATCCTTCAACCTGAAAACAATGATTGGATCACTTGATAAAGTTTTTGAATATAGCACATGCACAGTGCATTACAAAACACAAGGCTCTCTCTGAATTGAATATATATTCGTAAGAAGCGAACAGAAAGACACACAATGGACAACATAGAGCAAGTTACTTGTACTTAATAATTGAATTAAACAAATGATAAATATAATGGAAATGAAAATGAATGAAAAACAGCTTGCCACAGGTGGAGGAACGATCTCAGGTCTCCGCATTACGCGTGCTGGGCTCTTAGCAACTGAGCTAGCCTGGTGCCGTTTTCCCATCCACTTTCTGGGGCATTTATATTTTACTACTAGAAATAACCTTAAGAGTGTAAAGCAGTGCCACCACTCACAAACCTGGGCCGCGGATGTGGAGCATCCTTTCTGCAGAAGGTGTCACAAGTTCTAGTAGTAAAACATAAATGCCAGAAAAGTGGATGAGAAAATGGCGCCACGGCAGCCCAGTTGGCAAGAACATTCCATGCGCAATGAGAGGACGTGGAATTCTTCCCCACCTGCAGCAAGTTGTTTTTTCGTCCATATTCGTTTCCATTTATCTATCATTTATTTAATTAAACTATTAAGGACAAGTAATTTCCCCTATGTTGTCTTTGATGTCTTTGTTTGTAGGCTTATGATATGATGAATAAATATCGGGCCCCTCGGTTCCCTTTCTTCTCGTTCATTACATAACAACGGTTTCCCTTCCGGCAACGTTGATGCCTTCAGGTAGCATATTTGCATTTATTGACCAGTTGCCGTCACCCAAATACATCAGGTACTTGTAACGCCAGCGGCAAAAAGCATGTGTAACATCCGCCGCCTAAGTTTGTAATTGGTGGCACTGCCTAACACTCGCAGGTTTAGTTCTGGCAGTAAAACATATATACCCCAGAAAGTAGATAGGAGAGAGGCGCCACGGTAGCTCAATTGGTAACAGCTTCGCACGCGTAATGCGAAGACGTGGGATCGTTCCCCACCTGCGGCAAGTTCGTTTTTGTCCGTTTTCAATTCCATTAATTTATCATTTCTTTATTTTAATTATTAACAACAAGCAATTTCCCTTATGTTGTCCTTGGTGTCTTTGTTGGCTTCTTATATGACATGATATATAAAGGGAATGGTTCTTCAGATTTCGTACGTAATAAATTGACAGAAGTGTAGCGCACATGAAAACGCAAAAGCTAAGAGCTAATTTCGTCGTTTCGGCCGGAATCCGGACTTCATAAAGAACGCACTACAGGGCCATATGTGTGTGTGTGTGTTCGTGTGTGTGTGTGTGTGTGTGTGTGTGTGTGTGTGTGTTTGTGTGTGTGTGTGTGCGCGCGCGCGCGCGGAATGATATAAACTAAACGCGAACCCCACAATTGCCCTGAGTGTAATCGGGCGCAATGTGCGGTCTCATGCAATATTTGTGCACGTGCACTGCTCGAGTCAAACTTTAAGGTCATGCAATATATATGCAGTAGGTCATTCACAACATATACATGATTGCAAATAGTGGTTGATGCGCATGCACACTGCGATATGTCGACTTAGCGATCTCATGAGGACGGAGGATGCTTTTCATCATAAGAACGGGGAGGAGGTGCTCTTCAAGAAATAAAACGACGAGGAAGGGGGTGGTAAGGTTGACTACTACTGGCATGTTGCGATCGTTTCTTCAGTCTAACTGAAACACGTGTGCGCGCACACATTAGCACGTCACAGTGGTACAAGACAGCAGCAAAGTCCGGGACGCTGCGTTAAGAAATATTTACCATTAAAAGTGTGTAGGGAGAATTTAATTTGAGAAGCAATGATGTTAAACAACAAAGGTGCGTTCGTGCTACTTATCTTCAAGGAGAACTTGAGCTATTTGTGGCGTAAAAGGAAAAGAAAGCGATTATTCAATATTGGAACTAAACTTCGAGGATCCTGTAAGAGCCCCGTCCGGTTTATACACTGGCGTGCTACAGATGGGCTGCAGTGACGTCAACCTAGTTAATATGTGTTGGTGGACCAGACCGACAAGTGTATTGTGCGGCAATTTAGTCAATTTGGCCGCAGTTCTGGCAAAGACAAGCAACATTCCAACCCTGCCTCTATGAAATGGGAGCAGGTTACTCACGGCAATGAATATACTATGCACAGATTGCGTCGATCATTATCCAGCATTTCGGCGCTGTCATTTTTGTTCTGAATTTAGGGGCTATCCAGGCTGCGCGTTATTTGTCAAGACCGCTCATCACCAATCGTGCTGGCAACGAAGTTCACCTTATGGGCAGTTTTGATTTCTGAGATTTGGGGTCGACGAAGAGGAATAATCACGGTAGAGGAACTGGTTAACATCAAGCTGAAGTAGTCCACGTAAGCGAGCAATGTAATAGTGAAAAGGATATTATCTTGTTCTTGTTTCAGTTATCCTTCACGGCAGCTGTAACATTGAAAAGAAACACATGCTTTGAAAAACTGCAATAAAAATACAATATGATCATGAGGCACACCGTAGGAGGGGTTTATTGATCAATTTTTACCACTTCAGTTTCTTTAACGGGCGTTTTTTTTTTTTTGCGTTTCCCTCATCTTACGCGACTCACACGGCCAGCATCGCACTCGTGATTTAGGGGTCAGCGGCGCAATGCCACAGCCACCAGGCACCGCGGAGGGTAGGACATGCATTTAACCAGTAAAATGATCTAGCGGATGGAAATATGCGCTGTAATTGCGCACAGAAAATACCACCTGATACGCCCTCCTCAGACCATCGCGCTATCCTTTTAGCCAAAAATCACTTCATCGTTGAGACACGCGCGCCCTAATCCCTTCGTATGTCTGCTTCCTTCCTCGTAATTTTTTTTAGGGTGTAGGAAGTATTCCTTAGGCGAATACGTATTGTGATCGCCTTTACACCACCTGTCCCTCGGATGTCGTGTTCAAAACGTTACTGTGAACTGTCTGAAGTGTGTGTGCTGCTCCGGCGTGTACAACGGATATTCCCCGCCCCTTTCGGCTCCGCGTACTCAAAAGAGGGTATTAAGGCTGCCCAGCTACGAAGCAATCAGACAGACGGTTACGTGCGTTGGCTCGTGGACAATAAGTTTGCTATGCCAATACTGCAAACTTCCCCTAAGGAGGGACTCCACATTCTTATTTAAATACATAGTTATGCCGTAGGGAAAGATGCAAAAAAAGTAAATGTCACTTCCTTATTTATTATTTTTTTGTCTTTATTCTCTAAAGAGCCGCGCAGTTATAACAGGACAAAACAGGAGCATCTTAACGTAGCTAGCATGAGGAAGTTGTGATCAGCAGGTTGGTTGAAGTGGGTAGGACTTTTTTTATTAGCTGCTATCCCACGCTGCGTAAATGCTAGGGCGACACCCTTCGATGTTCTTGTGTGATTCTGCTCTCTATAAAGCGCTTAGGTAATGAATCCTTATGTTACCGCGTATGACTCTCAGAAGCTTCGCGCGGCGCAGCGATATTTGCCGAATGCGAAATGACGACTAAAAGCACGACTTTTCTTTCAAAGTGGGGTCGTGCTCATCTATTTCTCTAGAACACAGCACATTGCCTTAGTACTTTTTACGTCCTCGCACTTAGAAAAGCCGTTAATAAGTAACTTAACACTGCGTGCAGATACAAATCACCCACAGAGTGAAGGACAGTCCTGAGAAGGCCACGTTTGCGGTTGACGACTTGACGGTGGAAAGCGGGCCGTGTCCTTCAGGTAAGAATGCCACGGATATGTAGCTGTTCAAGCGTCCCTGATGAAAAGTATATTTCTCACATATTATTGCCAATGTCCTCCCGCTCCTATGTTCCGGCTCTCGATAGAAAGGGCTAGAATTACTCTGGCGGTAAATTTAGTTGTGTTCCATATTCAGTACAGAGAAGTGCCAGGAAGAACGTGAATGGCTCGACAGTAGAAGTTTTCATGTAAACTGCACGTCAGTGTCTAAAAACTTGCTGTTCATTTGACTTTTATGGTGATATTACCTAGTTACTAACTTTTGTAAGGCCTTAAGGACCTCTATGACGGAAATGCAAATAGGCGGTGCGGAAAATATCAACAAGCAGAATTTTACACAAATAACGCAAATACAGAAATATGTGTCTTACAGAAATACACCGAAGCGTTTATTATATTTATTTCGCGCGTAAAAACTTGGAGCGCTCGCCTTGTAGAAAGGAATAAAATTTTTCTTTGTATTTTCCTTTGTATGACATCTCTATGTGAGATATTTCTTGAACATATCTGGTATCTAAGTTGCATAGAATGAATGAAGGAATTTATGCTAGGTTGCCGTACTGGCCCATTTATTTCTTCCCTTCATATATTATTTCTAAATATTTCTTGCTAATTTATTGAAGAACCGAGGAGTGGTTCCTGTGATTTCGACTGGGGTGACGCGTGCGGCTACGACTACGGAAGCGGGGACAATACCTGGAAACTGGAGGACACCAGCCGAGAGAGCTTCAAGTCAATAGACTACTCGACCAACACAATTCTCGGTGAGCTCCTATAGATCATTTTATTTACGATTGAAGAAAGTCCTGCTTGCATAATTCCCTTAGTTCTGCGATCTGGTTTGTTCACAAAATTTATACGGCCGTAATGATCCTTGTTGCAGTATTCCTTACCATTTACTCTCTCAATAATTTTTTTCCACAACTAACTTATTTCGTTATCGTTTTATCGTTTGGCTGGCTTGTGGTCCCCAAGAAGGTTCCTTATTCTCGGAGATAGACGAAAAACCGCAGCAGACTATTGTGACCTTGTGGAACCGCCATCCAATTTCCAGCGAAGCTGTTTTTCTTTTGTAGCAGTTGCAACATGAATTTCGCTTGCATGTAATTCGATGGCATGCTTTCAAACGTTCCCAGTATATGACTGGTCCGTTTGGAACCCTGCCCGCAGATAACACTTTCAAGCATTTGTTTAGCAAATTTTACAAAAACTGCAGTTCCTTCCCACACATTTTACCTCGCCAGGACATTTGCTGTAAAGACCCCACGCCCAGCCTTTTTCTTTTTAAATAAACTATATATTAATTGTCTGCATATTTCTGCCAGGCCAGCGAGGATGAACTCAGTGCTGTTATTAACCGCACATTGTTCTGGAGCGCTTCATTACGTAATTTATACCAGAGGCCACAAGTGACCCGCTCACTTTAAACTTTGCCTACGCCTGCACAATGCCCGCTGCCTGGCCTTTAATTCCAGCCTCCTTGATGGCGTAGTGGCTTTGTCGTTTCTCCGCTAAGCCGAAAGGTGCGTTGTGAAATATCGGCCACGGGGACCACTATCCGATGGGGGCGCAGTGCAAAAACTCCCTTGTAACGTACATTGGGTGCACATAAAAAAAGTACCAGGGGTCAAAATTTATCCAGAGTGCGCCACTACAGCATGCCTCGTAGTGATACCGTGGTTCTCGCATGTAAGATCCCATAATCTAGTTCAACTTCGGCCCCTCATTTCATCAAACATGAACAAGGTACCTCGTTTAGTTCACTTAAAACACCAGGCGAACCTCATATAACGCATGGAAATACAAAGAAAAAGACGAGGGTTCTATAATTATTTCTAGCGGTGATCATTTAGCTAGAAACGCTACACTTTCGCGACACATCGCACTCCAGATGTCCACCCTTTTTACTAAATGCGAATTCTGTCTTACCCGGTGTCCTCTCGGCAAATTTGCAAAAGTAGTTGACAAAAGCTGTCTGACACTTTAAAACACTTGGTTAATTGCTTTTTTTCCCACAATGCTTTACTTCACCCACGCGCATTTAAATTCGCGCGAAGATTTTCCATAGCACTCAGCTCAGTTTTGCTAAGTCCCATATTGGCGGCAAAGGCACTTACGGCGGAGGAGCGTGTGAAATTTTGGACTGCTCGTAAAACTAAAATATGTACCATCTCGAGTGCTTGAATGCGCAATTTGTTGTCCATGCCCAATCTAGCTATTGAGATTTGCTCGCACATTAAAAAATTAAATTATGGGGTTTTACGTGCCAAAACCACTTTCTGATTATGAGGCACGCCGTAGTGGAAGACTCCGGAAATTTCGACCACCTAGGGTTCTTTAACGTGCACCTAAATCTAAGTACACGGGTGTTTTCGCATTTCGCCTCCATCGAAATGCGGCCGCCGTGACCGGGATTCGATCCCGCGACCTCGTGCTCAGCAGCCCAACACCATAGCCACTGAGCAACCACGGCGGGTCGCACATTACCCGTAATTTGCCCATAATTTTCGGCAAATACAAACTTAATTAAATTACGGGGTTTTACGTGCCAAAACCACTTTCTGATTATGAGGCACGCCGTAGTGGAGGACTCCGGAAATTTCGACCACCCGGGTTTTTTAACGTGCACCTAAATCTAAGTACACGGGTGTTTTCGCATTTCGCCCCCATGGAAATGCCGCCGCCGTGGCTAGAATTCGATCCCGCGACCTCGTGCTCAGCAGCCCAACACCATAGCCACTGTGCAACCACGGCGGCTTGCTTTCGGCAAGCATGGCGTCTTGGATCCGCCATGTTGTCCGCGCGATTTGCGCCCCTACAAAAATGGTTGGAAGCTGAGAATGACTGGAGCAACTCGGTCAACATTTCGCACACTTAGTACTGCTCTGCCTTAAAGCGCCTGCATTATTTAGACTACTGCACATCGCTATTGCATTAATTACCACCAAAGCTCCTCGCTACTGCGTCAGTCAGACGTACTGAATAATGCAGTAGCGACGTCTTTACTGCGTTGGTTAACACCAATGTTCGACGCCTACGAAAGGTCGTGGGTTCCAGTCCCTTAATTAAGTATAGCGTAATTAACTGTACCTAAATTATCTTCGCCTTAATTAATACCAATGATCGTGGGTTCTACTCCTACCAAAGGTCGAGGGTTCGACGACTTTGGTGACGCCAACACAAGTGCCAGATATTCCGCCTGATGAGCCATATAATGCTTTCGCATTATTAGAATGCGACGGAGTTCACCCAGGGAGACCCGTAGGTAACGTAAACCTTCCAGAAGCCTTTGAACTTAAAGCGGACGGAAGCATGAACCGGTCAGCAGTCGAGATAAACAGGAGGACATATTCAGTATTGGGGGAAATCATGCAGGCAAGAGATAGATACGACCGGAACCGTTACAGGCATAGGTATTGGCACACTGTAGATACAGAAGTTTTGAGGAACAGAAAAACGATTAAGGAGATGTATACAAAAATATTAGAATGAAAAGCTCTTATAGCATGCTTACCTGATTAACTCAAGCAACCTAGATGACTATTTGTCAAAACCCTGTTTCAACGGAGTTGCAAATATAATATGATCATCATCATTATAAATTAGATTAATAATCGATTGGATTGGGCAGGATATTGCAACACTAGAACTCTCGCGGAACTTAGCTGCGCTGCTTCTGCTTCTGTACAGCGAATATTCACGTACGGATGCGCCTCCACCCAGGAAAAAGCGCTACAGGAGAAATGACAGTAAGGGCTACGAACCTACCAACAAATGCGGCACACATTTATGGGCACTTGGCGAACATGAAGATCGTTTCGCTAAGCAACTCCTGCCTTTGTAATATGAGCAGGGCTTCCACGTTTTTATATAAGCAAACATTTATGTCACTACACGTGTCTAAGGGAAAAAAATACGCACTGGTTCAACGAGAGACCGTGTATAGTGAAGGGGCAATACCTCTATTTTAACCAGCTTGAGTTTTTTAACGCCCATATAAATCTAAGAGACTACTACTTGACTGGTTGGGCCGCTTATTATACCCATGTGCTGCCGGAGGAAATGCAGTATAGGAAAAAAAAGTCGCACTTTCGCCCGAAAGGCGAAGCATCGATTTCGAAAGCAAATTAGTACACAGCTATACGAAGTGAGGATATTAGGCGCACAGCATAAATTTGTGAACATTCGCTTGCTAGCTAAGTTAACAAGCACGGTGTCAGGCGTGCAAGGGCCACACATGTCCCTCAGTGACCGCGGAAAGTCGCTGTGAAAACGCTGGATTGGGGAAGCATGGCCGCCGCAGCGAGATCGTTGGCCTTCGTGCTGCTTCTCGCTTCAACGTGAACTAAGCAGCGAGAACAGAGCGTACACCAAGCTATCATCCGTATCATTCCTTGTCGCACTTAGACTCTGTTAACATTGTAGATCGCTTTCAAAATAGGGCCTTGACAGCCGCGCCATACACCGCAGCGGCTGGAGTAGAACGCTTCCCCCCTCCCTCGCCTCCCCTCGGTGCCTTGCGCGCGACGGAAGACGGTGCGCTTCCTCCCCACTGACTTCCCTTTTGGGCGCGAGATTGAGCCTCCATCGTCCGCTCACCCTCGCACACTATCACTCGCACATATAGCATACCACGCGTGGCGACGATGTTATCGCCTTTGTACTTTATACGGAACATGCGGCGGCGGCGATGGCACAAATGGGCCTGGTGTTTCTATATAATTGCTATCGCAATAGAACTATGCTTGGCATTCGTTCTTTGTTACCTACGCCAACGTTCACGGCGGGCCATCGTTGCTGAAATAGTGCCGCCGTTATTGTGCTGGCAACTGCGTTCGTAAGGAATGCGTAATTTTCATCTGCCTAGCATGCACCAAAGTGTATTGAACGAACGAACAATAGAACGAACGATATCGGCCCAAATCGTCGCTAAACATTTCTTTATTTCGTGAAAAGAGCAATAGCTGAGCTAGAAGTTTCGCATGTAACCAAGGCGCACCATAGCCAATTCAGACGGCGCGAAGCGAGCGCTAACAGAACGGTTGCGTTGCTATCTCTTTTCGCTCAGTAGGGCGTTCTTTAAGCCAGTATATATGTCGGGAAGACACTTGCAGGGATAAATTCTTTACGTATGAGCCTCTGCTTGAGAAAACTGCGCAATATTTTTTTACAGGTGGTGTGGTTTACCTCGGTACACTGGGAAACTTCACGACAGCGTCTTTGACATCACCGTCGCTGAAAGGCCGCAAGGAAATGCAATGTCTGCAGTTTCACTACTACGTTCCGTGGAGCCTGAGCAACCCAGAGAAATCGTATTCTCTAGCTGCTGCCACAAGAGGCAAGAAACATTGCTTTTCGTTGTCTGACTAAAAAAAGCATACATTCATCGTTTGAAGTTTTTCTGTTCAGAGCACCGCATTGATATGCATCTGCAAATATCCTATTCCCTACACTTGAGGAAAGTTTTCGTCTTAATCAATTTGAAAAGCTCGTAAAATGGTTTTGCAAGCTTTGGGTTACGGCATGCTTCGCTATGGGATTACGGTGTACGGTCACTGCGCGATTCGATGGAAAAATAGAGTCAACTCTATCCTTCGATCAATTCTGAAAATTATTGGTTATGATTTAGGTTTAACCACCGGCATCGACCTTTTCAAAGCCTTAAGGTTGCCAGATTTTAACGCCCTTCTAGCGGAAACGGCCATCCTGAGGCATTTCTGGTCGCACAATTACAAGGTTGAATATGTTCCTGCTCGTTGTCTCCGGCCGAAAGACCGTTTTCGGGTGCCTCGCTGTTCTACCAAGTACGGTCAGCGCACTCGTCATTACTTCATCCCTTCCTCTCTCAATAAACTGCCAGCAAGCGCCTTTCGCGCGAAATCAAAGTATAAATTAAAACAAATTCTTCGTCGCATTAACCTCTAATCCATTATGCGGTTGGTTTCTTTCATTTGTATTAAAACCCTACATAAATTTAGGGTCAATTTATTTGTTTCATTTTACGCCTACTGATGTGTGTGAATAGAGCCTGGAAAGAATACTTTCGTTTTGTTTCAATGCCCTGCTCCCTGCTGACCTCATATGTATATTCCTGTCTCTTTTTGGTTCCTATTTTCATTTTGTCTTTTTTGGCTGTTGTCAATAGGATAATTGACGGATTTTAAGTGACATACAAATGCCTGATGTATGTTTTCCTGCTCTGTTTAAGTATTGTGGGTTATGTTACTTTTCATCGCAGGATACGTGGTTTGTGTGCAATTTTTTTGCCTCCTCATTGCTGTTTGTGTATATCCCTTGTGTCCGTGCCTGTTAACAATGCTTCTGCATATCTTGCGTTATCCGCGATATTACATCGTGTTAAACGCTGTCTGTCGGCTCTGCCCTTCAAGCCCAATGCGGCTTTGGCAGGCCTATTATGTATTAGTGTTAGCGGAATTCTGTGTCAATAAAGTATTATTATTATTATTATTATCTAGGAAACGTAAGCTACAAAGACATATCTTCTTCGAATACGACTGCTGTTGATAACGCGTAGTGTAGAATCTCCGCCGCATCCCCGTATTAAGCTTATATAATAATTTGAATTCCTAATTTCAAAACTGTACTTCACAACACATGCGTTTGCTGGGCTCCGGAATGTGGCAATTTGAACTACTTCTTCCCAATGTAGAGATTATTGTATTTTCACGCGTCTTCATTTTATAGCTACTTGAATTCATCAGTGATTCATCAATGATTATCAGTAATTGGCATTATGGTTGGTTTCTAATACATTTCACAGATTTACATTTACCGTATTTCCCTCCCAGGAAGCTCCCAAACCACTGAACTGCTCTGGTCCCGCACTTCCAAGCGTTTGATAAGAGCAGAGTGGACCAGAGTGGACGTGGCTTTCAAGCAGGAAAGTGACTTTAAGGTGAGATGGCACGACGAGGATTAGGTTTCAGACACATTTATTAGAGAATTTTTTTTTAATGTAAATATGTGAATATGCATTATTAAGGTAACGCTGATGTATTTATAACTGTGGCATGCCTTGTACAAGCGTCTAAGAATCCTGCGCAAAATATGTGAGCATCAAATTCTGGCTTCGATGACTGATGCAGCATTCGCTCCGCATGGTGCTGTCAACGAGCAGCACTACATGGGTCTAGGCGAGGAATAAACTAGAACTCTGGGAGGCCGTGCAAGGTTTTTTTTTTCTTTTGTGGGCGTTATACTCCATGTAGCCGCAAACAAACAAGGTATAATTTGCGCCAGCTGTGTGGCGTAACACATTACTTGCCAGAGAATCAGTTTGTTATAGCTCCAGTTAGAGTACAACGTGCGGACAGCCGACGGCAACGCGCAATGCCTCATACACACATTACCTGCTAGGTAGGTGAGCAGTGTATCACATCGCTTTGCGCTGGGCCTTCGTGAGCATGCGCAGAGGGAGACGAGGCACCTGTCTGCCATGCTTTTATGTCTTATGTTACAGTGTTTCGTTATCATTGATCATTCCCCGCCTGAACCACTCAATCAGCACAGTGTGTGTACACGTTTGATATCAGTGTACAAATCACTAATCTGTGCTACGTTTTGCGGGATGGCGCTTCGCTGGCTCACCGAGCTGGTCACAGGTGAAGCCAGCGGAAATGTTGCGCAGTGCGGCGGCTTCTCCCGGAAGCAGGGGTGTATGCTGCACTCACTAATGTGCTTAGTCAGATAATATTGCGACCGCTACAACATTTCTTCCAAGTTACCTTAGCAACACAGATTCTTGAGTAACACGTGCAGCAAGTTCCATGCTTCTTTTTGCAATAGCGAGGCTCTACGACGAAGTGGCATGCCGTGTGACAGACCCGTCGAAATTCTACATTTCTCTCAATTAAATAATTGTAGCAATAAGATAGATTTCAAAACGCATCGGTAAAAATGGCCAAAGGGTTTTTGGAGATGTAAGTATTTGATATGTTCTCGCAAATTGTGTGCGAACGGCGCCAGATATATATGGGCGTGATGTTTGCAGGGAAACTAGATTTCAGCAAACGTCGGGCAAGCTCGCTGTTGAGAGACCTAGCCTGCAGCAATTTATGTAGCTAGCACAGTGTTTTTGATGTTTGTGTGTGTTTATAGACTTTCTTGGTGAGCTACGCGATACATTCAACGTTTTTCGCAATAACAACGCCCTGTAAGCTTTGGTGTTGCCTGTACGCAGCTCAAGTTCGGCCATAATCGAAAGAGACCTATGTTTATTCCGTTACCATATAATTTACGCTGAGCAATATGATCGCGCAAGTCCTTTCTCGGCCGCAGTACTCGTCCGATACGAAGTCATCAGCGTCGTATACCTTCTTTGCCTGGAAACGACTTTCCTTATTCCGATTATTAAATTAAGCCCATATATCACCGGGTTAAGAAATTGTGTGGCTTACATTTAATTGTGCTCTTTTATACGTATCTGGAGCGAATGGAAGGGCGTCATACGTAACCAAACCTAGCCTAACATAACCTAACTTAACATGGGATTACACAACATAAGCTAAGCTCGAATCCTTCTTGGCCCTCACATAGCATCTCTCTCTGTGCAAGTGCATCCAGGACATTAGTCTACGTATGCCGTAACCTACGTAAACCTCCTTCCAGCATACGTAAGCAAGCGTGCTTTAGTTCATCCTCAACTTGTATTTGCTTGTGCGAACTGGTGTCCCAATTATGATTATATAATCGATGTGCTAGAGGCTATTCAAAACAAAGCCAGTTCAATTATTTCAAGCAACAGCTTTAAATCAAGAATAAAACAAATTAACCCTCATCTTTGACTTCTACCATAAGCTGTCCTTCATGATACTGCCTTACTATCACTATTTCACAAATTTGTTCACACTATTATGCGGTCATCTGTACACCATCTGTACATATTAGATCTTCCACTTGGTCGTCGTGCAGATAGCGTAAAATAAGATCAAGTTAAAGCGCATTTACGGAAATAGTGATGCTTTCAACTCATCGGTCCTACCACAAGCTATCCTATTGGGGAATTGCATTCCAGGCTACATCGTGCATGAGCATTACGCATTTAAATTTCGTGATCTCCTTAACGATTACTCTTCAACTAAAAATAATCTCATTGTACCATCGTATTTTCTTCTTTCTCAAATACTTCTACTGTAACTTTCAGATAGCGCAGGGTCAGTTTTAGTTTTGGGTGACATATCTGATAATTTATCTGCTCTTGCTTTATCTGGCTCTTTTCCAGATATGTCATAAGCTTACTCTCTGGTTGATGTCGCTGGATACTTCGCGCCGGCTGATTTTTGTGTATATACGTGTACATTTAAGATAGGCTTGCTTGAAGTTTTATGGTATTTTTTACAATGTACATTCATTATAATAAACGTAAGTGCATTTTTACTAATGGCTTTGCTGTTTATGATAACTGTGTACTTTTAATTCTATTAATCATACTACAAATACATTATTTACGTTGTTTGCATTAGCTACTTTTTCTTATGATTGCTATGTATAACTTTCATGTTGTTTCAGTTGGGCGGTGTAAGCTACTAATAAATAAATAAATAAATAAATAAATAAACCACGCACTTGTGCTGCCGGATGGCAAGGAAGATTGAACGAGGCTTAAAAAGCAACACAGAGAGCCCAGCAAATTCTATCCCGCAGTTTAGCAGGCGTAGCAACCAGAAAACTCTACACTGTGTGACCGAGTATGGTTTGGTCAACTGAGCCAACCCACAGCAGATGCTAAGTCCCGAACCAATGCAGAACATTAGTTATAGTCCTTCATTTATTTCACACCTGCTACAAAGTTCACAACCTCACTATAGTTCTACGGCAGGATTTAACAGTAAAAGAGGCGCAAGCGCAGTTTTCGTTTTCTTTCAGCTAGTGTAACGCTTAGCAGACGCTTCTACTCCTTCCTTAAAGGGACTGACGACTGGCCAGAATGTTTTGTGAGACGTTGATGCAAAACAAATGACCATGATTTAAAGCGACAGAATCCAGCACACTGTTCACCATTTAGGTAGGAATTATAATTGTAAATTGCCGAAGAACGTCTCAAAAACCATTAAGTGGCGCGGCCTGGCGGCGAAATCATAGTACTCCGAATCGATTATATGAGATTACTGTACGTGAGTCAGCTGTTACAAAGCACAACATAATTACTGCTTAAAATTGCAGTGTGTGCATTATTAGATGCTTGCCCTTTATCCTATGAGTTTTACGTAGTGAAGAAAGTACGCATCGACGACCGACACCTTCATCCGACAATGCACGGTGGCGCACATGCTGTTATGCGTGGGTGAGTTTCCGAGTAAATACCCAGAGTGGCGTGGTCTCCCTGAGAGATACAAATTACCATCGACTAGGTGTGCCGTAAGTGGGTAAGTCGGTAAGCTACAATATTAGCACATGCGTGGCCACGGCAACAGGCTGTGATGGTTTTCAGGTGTGAAACCATCGTTCCCCTTTAGAGAACTTGACTTGGCTAAAAAAGATGCTCGTGACTGGTTACTGGCCAAGGCCGCTATTTTGTTGCGATGCCTTATGCCTTATTCTATGCTATTCTTATCATCCACCACACACGGCCACTTGATCCCGTTGATAATGTGGGCAGACCGTCGCTCTGACCACTGTCCAAGCGCGAGAGCCTGAAAAAGCATAGAATCGGAGAAGGCATCGCTACAAAATACCGGCCCAAATCAGTTAGACAGGAAACTGTAAAAACACGTAGATAATACTGTAGAAATAAGTCACTACTTCGAAAATAACCAGGCGCAAAAACATGTTTTGTTTCGCAGGAACATATTTCTCAGGAGCAAACTAATACTTTCTCACAACTACGGCCACGCTTGTCGTCTGCCATCCACCCATGCAGGCGTATAATTGCTATCGCGCTAACATATCACTGTGAAAGACTACATGCTAAGTGCGGAAGTAAAAATTCTGATAAAAAATGTTCCACAGCGTTTTTCGCGTTACCGCTTCAGGATTAGACACTCTGACCGGTATGCTTTCCATCGCACTGAAAAAATGGGTACCTTGAAAATTGGTTGCAGTCCCTGTAATTTTAGTGGAAGATCGTCTGCGCCAACATGAGTAAATGATATCCATCTCAGGAGAATGCAATCACATGTGCAGGTAACAAATTCGTCCGAGAAGGGTACGCCGGATTCAGCTTCATGAAAGGTTGTATTCGTGTATCTTTCAAGCGGAGCTGAAATTGTGAGGGAAAGTTGCTCGCACCTGCGGGGAAGTCCAGTCCTTTTGAAACCTCCACGTTACACAAATGGTAACTAGCAGTGTACAATAAAATTAAAAGAGCGTAAGAAAAAAGAGACGGACAATACCGAACAACACAGGAGCGCTGGTGTTGTTCAGTCTTGTTCACGTCCATTCTCGCGCACTTTTAATTTTACTATATACAATAAACCAACTAGTCCAACAGCAAGCCTTGTTGCTCGAAGTTCTCGAATTTGGTCTTGCGGCACATGCATGAGAAGGATATTCGATACTTTTTCAACATCCTCTGAAACAAACTTTGCAGATTCAATTAAGCTGCGCTCTCACACCAGAAGAGTTCATCCCCAAGCCATACTGTGCCTTTGACGCCATCCGCCTGTTCAAGTGCACGGGAAGGCGAAGTGAGTAGAAGAAAGTGCATTCTTTGCTCCCTTTCTCTCGCACTTTGTTAAGTTAACTAAGTGACGGTCTTAATCTGATTTGTATACGCTTACTATTTACGCTGAAATGAAGGAAGACGTCAAAGAATAGTAATTTAACTGCTAATGATATCCACTTAATATTCACCCGGTAAAGTGGCATACTCGTAACGGCATTATGCAGCTCATTACGTGGGTGCTGATGTTATCAGAGATGCGTTCTGATCACAATCAGATAGCCAGTATCAAATTTTATTATCCTTGCATGTTGGAATGGCCGATTATCTGATTATTCGAAGGTATTCTCACGGTCATAGACATGATGGGACCTCCTGTGTATATAAATGACAAATTACTTATAATTATTATCGTTAGCAGCAGTACCACAAAAAACGAATTGTACGTTAGTACATATCTGATCAAGCCTCCGTGTGGAAAACACGTGCACTGATATTTTTGTGCCGCATAAGCAGTTCCTGACATTCAAATTAATCTCGACTGCCTACTACAATCTCTCAGATTCCATTACGTATAAGCACATATAGTTCACACTTCTTGATGCCGTGAACGTGCGAGAGGTATAATCCGCTGCCCCTCGATTCATTTTCATTCGATAAAGTGTTTCAGCACTGCAAGATTGCCACCTATAAACTGCAGTATAAGAATTACTGCTCTGGCGCAGTGAACCTTGAGCATCAGTGACTAGATAGAACGCACTGAGCTCACCATCACCTGGGTTAGCCTCCTTCGTTAAAGCTACCTTTTCTATATACGTCACTTTGCAGTAGAGCATCTTTGAGCATTCCTGCTCTGGCCGTGACTTCCTTCTTTAGCGGAAATCATGCTTAAGTAAGCACACGTGAAATGTACGGCTTAAATTGGTCTCATAAAAAGTATATTAAAAAAATTACCTTAAAAGCTAGCGAAACTTACGTTTTAGCCTCGTGTATACCTTGGTTCACTCGCTAATGATACAGCATACAGGAAGACACCGAATCTGATAATGAGAATACTAACTGATTGTTAAACTAAAGATTTACATTTTTATTGCGACATAAAAGTTACAGATGCAAAAAACGGAAAATAAGGCGCATTAAGACAGGCGCCGTGGCTATATGGGCGTGGTTGTGCTGTCACGGCGCATGCGTTCTTGGTGCGTGTCGGATTATAGAAGGTCTCCCGAGACCCGCCATACATTCCATTTGGCTGCAAGAGCGATGAAGCCAAAAGGAACGCACCTTTGCGTTCCACTCAATCAAACCTGCTGGATCACCACTATACTGGAGCGTTCTGGCATCCGCTGCTGGCATGAGCATTGTTCGCATTAGGCCAAACTATATATATATATATATATATATATATATATATTGGCGTCTGCATAGACGACAATATGTCGTCTGCATATGTCGTCTGCATATGACATATGTCGTCTGCATAGACGACAATGGTGGATGTGTTCTGGACACATCCACCATCGACCAACAACAACGGGACGACCCTGAGTTGCTTGAGCTCATCAATTACTTAGAGGGCAGATCTGCGAAACCGCCTAGAGTTTTCGCAAGAGGCCTGTTGTCGATTTGTTTGCGGGCCAAAGTCCTCTACATAAGAAACTTTTCTTCGACCGGGTCCCACTATCTGCTCGTCATTCCTGCAGCTCTTCGTACGGAAGTACTTCAAGCCTGTCACAACGAGGTGACTTCTGGTCACTTAGGCTACACGAGGACGTTGGCCAGAGTGAAGCAGAGGTACTACTAGCCGAGACTTAACACCACCGTGAAACATCACGTCCGCACTTGCCTCGACTGCCAGAGGCGCAAGTCGCCTCCGTCGAAACCAGCCGGCCTCCTGCAACCCGTCCAGGTTCCTCGAAGACCATTTGACCAAATCGGAATGGATATATTGGGCCCGCTTCCTACTTCTACTGCCGGGAATCGCTTTGTTATCGTAGCAACCGACTATCTCACACGTTACGCTGAAACAAAGGCAATCCAGAGAAGCACAGCGGAAGAGGTGGCGCGCTTTTTCATTGAGCACATTGTGTTGCGACACGGCGAACCAACCGTCGTAATAACAGACCGAGGGACCGCATTCACGGCTTCGCTTTTAGATCACGTGTTGCTGCTAAGTGGAACGGCGCATCGGAAATCAACCGCCTACCATCAACAAACCAACGGATTAACAGAACGCCTAAACAAAACAATTGAAGACGTGCTCTCCATGTACGTGGATGTTGAACATAAAAATTGGGACGACATCCTACCGTATATCACCTTTGCATATAACACGGCGAAACAAGAGACGACGCGCATGACTCCGTTCACCCTTGTTCATGGGCGGGATGTACAAACGATGTTGGATGCTATGCTTCCACATGACTTTGACGACACTGATACGAACGCCGCTGTGTTTACGCAACGCGCAGAAGAGGCTCGGCAACTCGCGCGCTTGCGGATCTGCCAGCAGCAAGACTACGACGCCGGGCGCTATGACCTTCACCGTCGAATAGTAATCTACGACGTCGGCGACAGAGTGTGGGTTTGGACACCCATACGAAAACGAGGCCTCTCCGAGAAGCTGTTAAGGTGATACTTCGGTCCATATCGAGTATTGCGCCGACTCAGTGACGTCACGTACGAGGTCGTCCCCGATAGTCCCAATTGTACACGGCGCTGCACGCACCGTCCTGAACTTGTGCACGTTGTCCGCATGAAGCCGTATGTGAGCGAATAACTATGCGAGAGACCCTTAATTCCGCAAGTGACACTTCTGGTCTAGCATCGGGACGATGCTCTCTTAGGGAGGGACAAATGACGCGTGCGTCTATTCTTCTATGCAGACGACAACGAAGATAGGGACATTAACGGATTTCGTCTAGTGGGTCAGTCGGATTCGGCGTGGACGAAGAAGACGTGTCTCTGGCCTGTTTTGTATTTTGAACAAGTTGTCCTGCGGCTCTTGAACGTCTCCCTGTCTACTGTCCGCGTTGTACTGCAACAATATATAGATACACTTGCCGGCGCGCGAAAGCGCGTGACCACGCGCCCAGGCATGCGCAGATGGTGCTGGACAGATCGTGCGCGTCGAAGCGCCGCGCGAACGCGAATATCCTTCAGGCAAATACCGGTGCTCTGGCTGCCTGAGAAAAAGAATACCAAACGATGTCTACCAAGGCGAAAATGGCTTAGCCCAATGGGCGCGCGCTGGCGTCCGTCAAACCGCCATTCCGCGCGAGGGGCGACAAACGCACGCCGACAGGCGTACATATGGTTCGGCCTTTAGCGTTGAAGCTGAGCAGCTTTGCGTATACCACACCGTGGTGTCTATCGTCGTCTGAGCGGAACTGACGACAAAGAGGGAGCTACAAATGCCGACTGTTTTTTCTGCGGTCAAACGCCTCGTGCACAACCGAGATGGGATGACTGCAAGGCCGCTAGCAGCGATAGTCATGGCGCCAGCGATCCGAGCCGCCTCATAACTCCCAGGGCGTTTATGCTACTGTGCAGAAGCAGTTCCACCGGGTGCTGATCAGCCCCAGCGCGTCTCCCTAGCGTAACGCAAACCCTTGTTGTCGCTTTCAGTGCTGCGCCCTTCGAATGAAATTGCCATATTTATTTACGTATTTGTTTGTTTTATAATCAGCACGTGGCATCTGGGACTAAAAAAAGATATGGGTGCTATGAATTGATAAATAAAAGGAGTTCACTGCACTTTCAATAAATATTCTGCATAAGACGATAATGAAATGCAATAGCAAGAAAGAAATGAATGCTACATTACAATCATAAAATGCATCATGATTTTCCGAGGCAACAACAACAGCAAAACCGGTTTATGTAGCACGTTGGGCGAACTATGTGCACCTTCCCATCGCGGTGCTGTGTGCACTTGTTGCTATACAGATATCTTCGACCACCACTGCAACTTCGAGGATGGGTGGTGTTCCTGGCAGAACCGGTACCTACCGGATCCCAACGTCGTCTCCTGGCTCATGGGTGGCGAACACCTAAAAACTACACTGCCGAGGCCTCCTCGAGACCATACTTTTGGAAATGGCACAGGTCAGTCAGCCGCACCTATCACATCCTTGGAATGCGCTAGCTGAGACGATGCAAGAATGCTTACATAATGCTCATGAAATAACTGCACATAGAGAGGTAGGAGGTATCCCTAGTCTCGTTGGTAATAAAGGTATAATGCAGAAGGTTTAAAGAGCCTCAGTTATTACAAGATAGATCTCATCAGAGCAGCCTTGTATTTGTGCCCTTTTTGAATCGCACCGCTTATGCAGAGAATATACACAGGTTGATTATGATGATGAGAAAAATAGAAAAGAGCATCCGGTGAAACTTAGGAATATACCATTATGACCCGTTATTCAGAAATGCATCTTGACTCGAAGCTCATGCTTGACTTGATACAAAGTGTGTCTGGTGCGAATGCGCAGAAGGCGCTCATTGTGCTTCTTTTGGTGCGTTCATGACAGGCGTCGTTTAGTGAAGTCAAGCATGGGCTTCACGTTTAGATGCATATCTGAACACGGGGGGTTAGGGTGTTCAAACTATAGTCAATGAGAACCTAAGCAACACATTATTATAGGTAAGCTGTCTAACCCAAACACGAATTGCATGGGTCGCAAGACAATTTATTCACCCGGTGGAACGGGTACAACTGTAGCATGAACGTTGAGTAAAGTATAACGTATCGCACGTGCAATAAATCGTACTTGAGATAACAAAGATGTGCCAGCTAATTAGGTTCACTGATTTGGCTGACGCCAGGAAGTTTCGAGTGTATAAAACAAATATGTTTTCATACAAATCGTACTTTGTATAGCTGGTTTCAGGATTAAAACTGAAGGTCTAGACAAACTTAATGGGGGATCCTGACATCCTCGCTCAAAAAATATAAAATTTTTGCTTCAAATATCTAGCTTCTATTTTCCAATCAGCCTATCATGTTCGTTAGCGGAGCAAGGTCATTAGGCTGTGAGCGAACTCAAGCTGGCTCGGCTCTCTTTCAGAGTTGAACAGACGCAGTGCGTTTTTGCGGGTGGAGCTTGTTCGTAATTCTTAGGTTGTCACCGGCTACAGATACGGCATCACCATGAACAGCTGCTGCTTCCTATTTATTTACACTGCACAACGAAAACGATTGTTAGCGACCTGAAAAAAAGAAATGTATACGTGCCGTCAGCTGAAAAAAATATAAGCTCGCAGCGCTTTCTTTTTTTTTTTTTACCCTATTGTTGTTCTGCTGGCCTCGATGCTGATATGCTTCGTTTGAAACCCATTCCATTCTTGCTGTAGGACACGGGTTCTTTCTGCACATTATATGCGCTGCTCATCACCCCGTCATCATCATAATATCGACTAGGATGCAAGCTGCGAGCAATAATATTTTTTATTCCGTGCTGGTCATCGCTCGGTATCTTAGCGACATCCACCAACTAGCGTCTAGGTTATAAGAAAGAAGCTAGCGCTTATCAACACGTGGAATCAAGTGGTGTTCTTAGCGGTAACATGATGAAGCATTATCTTGACAGCCAAAACGTACCAAAACGCAATCGTAACGCGCCTACTTAATCCACTGGCTCTCTTGGCTGCCAAAATGAATTGAAACAATTGTTATTATTATTATTATTATTATTATTATTATTATTATTATTATTATTATTTTAAGTGCCCTTTTCTGTATATTACCAAATGCATTGTATAAGTCAGTCAACCAGGGAAGAAAGGCTTGAAGCTTGACGGGGCCTTGGCGTCCTACGTAACCGGACTATTTGCAACAGGGGCAGCAATGGTACAAAAATATACACAGTTAAAAAGCAAATAAGCAAGAACACTTATGTACAATATATACCACATTATATCTTAGCGGATACAATAAAAAAAGAATTGAGAGAGATAAAACTGACGCTATACGCAGAGTTTATTCACGTATTAGTGATAGAGCAAAAAAAAAATAGATTATGAAGAAACTGAGTAAATGCACTTGAAAGAACCAGGCAAAATTGGTGTTTGCGGGGCGTTGGATTAAGATAAGGACGTACGAAAACAAAAATTACCGTACGCTAGTCATAGAAGTGCCGACTTGAATTATTGAGTTTAATTACATATGAGTGTATACGTCACTACTTCTTCATACCTTATTTTATACGGTTGTGAGTTTGTATTTTTGCGTTTGTGTGTCATAATTAGTGCACACCTGTCGACTTTCCAATTTTCCCAGTTACGTAATAAATGTGTGCGTGAATTCTTCTCAGGCCAGCGAAACAAAGTAATGCGCTTGTTTTGCTTAATATACCTATTATATACGTGGGACAGAACATCTGCATATATCGAGAGTCCGCACGAACATTAGTTGATTTAATGTGAGCGAGGAATGAAACCTAACTTGTGACACGAGCAGCTCGTTCTTGCACAAGAATTTAAGTAATCCTGGGGTTTTACGTGCCAGAACCACGATATAATTTTGCTACGCGCCAGTGGGGGACTCCGCGTTAGTTTTGACCACCTGTGATTTTGTAACGCGCCCCTAAGCACAGTACACGGGCGTTTTTCCATATCGTCCTCATAGAAGCGCGGCTGCCACGGCCGGGTTTCAATCCCACGATATCATGCTTGGCAGCGCAAAGTCTTAACATTTTTACACACTTATGAGGCTTTGCTTGTCCCATGGGTAACACCCCTATCATTAGAGCCTTTAATATTTATACAGGACGAAAACGGAGCTCTAACTAGACGTGCGATGAGAAAGACGTATAAGGGAGAACTGTGTAATCTTTCTGACTGTCTCGGGTGCGCAGGAATATCCAACAGGACAATTTGGCAGTGATTCCTTTGAAACCTCATTTATTGCACTTTTCATGTCGCCTGTCACAGCTCTCATAATTTTTCTTTGCAAGAAAAAGTGGGCAAGCAAGTTACAACTATTGATTCCCACCGAAAATTTCATCTTATCCGTTAACCGTGAGGGTGTTAGCCATGGGACAACTGAACAGCCTTTCTACACTTATAAAGTTGTAAAACTGCTTAGAAACGCCACAGCCACTAAGCCATCATGGCGGGTTTTGTAGCTAAAGCAACTTCTTAATATTTTCCGAGGTTGTTGTCGGCCACACAAGTGCAGCAGAGTTTAAGGAAGAAAGAAGCAGTGAATGATGCAGCAACATATTGACCTGACAAGAAAGAGTATAGCAGTGTCGGCGTAGTAGACCAGTGGTACGTGATAACCTACTCCACGACGAAGCTGACAAGTTTGTCACAAATCATGTTTCAGCAAAAATTAATGCCTATTGTTTTCATATACGGAGCAATTTCGACTGGGGTGCTGTGTGGTGAAAGTGGAGAAGTGCGACGACCTTATTACGTGGATGGAAAGTGACAGCTTCAACTCCTTCCATAACTGGCGATGAAGTTAGAACAACAGTGGCATATGCCCAGCGGCCCAAGTTGGCATGAAAGTCGTTCGTTGGAGAGCGCTGCACGCCCACTTTGTCATGCACAGTTACCTAAGTCGGTCTGAATGCTTTGTTTGCATTGAGCTCAGTTCCCACAGCACAGCGGGGCGATGCACTACACATGGGCAAGACTGCAGCAGCACCAACAGGATGCTTAATCGCGTCTTGTTTTTCGTGCAGTTTCTTTGCTGCTCACGCGGAATCTTCAATGCTGGCCTTTCCTCGAGGTGCTTCGAAGTGGATGCGTCCGTTGACCCTGCGCTGCATTTGAAGCTACAGCCTGTGCCCGCGTATGATGGTCTACCTCCGAACTGCCCTGTCACCTCCCCGTGTGACAGCTTTGGCAAGTGCGATAGTGGTCCTATCGTCGCGCCATATGGTTCCAACTTACATGTTACGTCATCGGACGGCCCAATAGGAGCATGCTGTTTGTCAATGACGTCATCGACACAACGCTTAAAAGTCCCGGACCCGGCTTCCCTCGTCAGTGGGCAAGACTGCAGCAGCACCAACAGGATGCTTAATCGCGTCTTGTTTTTCGTGCAGTTTCTTTGCTGCTCACGCGGAATCTTCAATGCTGGCCTTTCCTCGAGGTGCTTCGAAGTGGATGCGTCCGTTGACCCTGCGCTGCATTTGAAGCTACAGCCTGTGCCCGCGTATGATGGTCTACCTCCGAACTGCCCTGTCACCTCCCCGTGTGACAGCTTTGGCAAGTGCGATAGTGGTCCTATCGTCGCGCCATATGGTTCCAACTTACATGTTACGT
Organism: Dermacentor andersoni; assembly: GCF_023375885.2. Taxonomy (NCBI): domain Eukaryota; kingdom Metazoa; phylum Arthropoda; class Arachnida; order Ixodida; family Ixodidae; genus Dermacentor; species Dermacentor andersoni. The sequence goes on along the minus strand of NC_092817.1, from coordinate 145,391,729 downwards.
CATCGGACGGCCCAATAGGAGCATGCTGTTTGTCAATGACGTCATCGACACAACGCTTAAAAGTCCCGGACCCGGCTTCCCTCGTCAGTGGGCAAGACTGCAGCAGCACCAACAGGATGCTTAATCGCGTCTTGTTTTTCGTGCAGGTACGTTACTTTAAACACGCTCATTGTTTGAGATCAGATGATCGTTGTTTGCTGCTGCTCTCTTGCCCACAGAGCTTTTTGTCTTGTTTTATGCATGCACTGTTCTGCGCAAATCGGCTTGTCCTTAGCGGTGATGTTGAATTAAATCCCGGTCCCACGAGAAAGACTAATCGTAACACCGGTAATTCAGACGAAACTTCGTGTTCATCTGCTGAACCTGATAATGACATGAACAATATTTCCGGAATGCTGACAGAACTATTGGCTGGGCAAAAAACGATTGCTCGTGACATCGCTGACATCAAGGTTTTTCAGCAAGCTGTTAACAAGCGTTTTGACGCTCTGGAATCCCGTGTGGCCGCTCTCGAAAAAACTAGCGCTGATCCTAGAGTCTCACTTGACCATTCCGGTTCTGACGTACGCTCTTTATCTCGGGCCGTTTCGGAACTAATTAAAAAGAATGATGACCTTGAAAATCGCTCGAGACGCAACAATATAATTTTGCATGGACTAGGTGAACACAATGCCGAAAACACAGATACCCTTTTGTCTAATGTACACAAAGTTTTCACAGAGAAACTTCAAATTGAATGCCCGCCCATCGAACGTTGTCACAGAATTGGCACCAAACGTGAAGGTAGATCGCGCCCAGTTATATTACGAGTACTAGACTTTCGGAACAAAGTAGAAATAATGAAAATTGTCTCAAAGCTGAAAGGAACAAAATTTTACATAACTGAAGATTACTCTGCTAATGTACGTGCCATTCGCAAAAAGCTATGGGCAGCAACCTCTTCTTTTCGTGACCATGGCTCTATGGTGAGGTTGCGTTATGACCATGTCTTTATAAATGGTGTCCGCTACAGGTGGAATGATGCAGCTAATGCCCTAGTTGACGATTCAGGTCTCGCTGTAAACACAGTAGTGAATAATTCCAGCCCTTCTGACAACACTCTCCCGGCCACGTCATCTTCACCTTGACAAATTCGCGACTCTTACAAGCTTACTTTCTTGAATTTTAATGCAAGAAGTCTGGTAAATAAGTTCCCGCTGTTTCTTTCCTTGGTAGCCTCCTATTCCCCTCATTTCATTGGTGTCACCGAAACATGGCTTCACGATCACATATATGACTCTGAAATCACTCCACCCGGCTATGTAGCTGTCCGATCAGACCGCAAAACTGGCAGGGGAGGCGGTGTCGCCCTGTTTTTTAAATCGGACTTAAAGTTTTCAGTTATCTGTCCTCCAGCAGATCTTGAGTCTGTTTGGTGTAAATTATACCTAGGCAAAAAAACAATCATAGTCTCTGTTTTCTACCATCCACCTGCCTCCTCACCTGATAACATTTTTCTTCTAGCTGATTACATCAACACGCACAGTTTTCATGCATCTAGCTTAATTCTAATGGGAGACTTTAACACACCAGATATTCATTGGCCCTCACTATCGCATCACAGTCGTTTAGGTAGCGAACTAATTAACTTTTCTTTATCTTTTGGGCTTACACAAGTAGTCAATGGCGCAACAAGACAAAACACACTTCTTGACCTAGTGTTCATTAGTTCAGACCTTGTTGATAAGCTGTCTGAGTGTGAAATTACTGACGGAATTTCAGATCACAGGGCAGTGTTTATATCGCTAAACTGCACAGTTTGTAAACCGCGGGCCGAAATTCAAACTTTTTTCGACTTTAATCGCTCTGACGACACGTCTATTCTTGATGTCTTATCAGAACGTTTTGAATCGTTTTGCACACTTAGTAAAGATTGTGACGTGAATACATTAGTTCGCCAATTTGAAAACATTATAAAGCTGTGTATTCGACGCTTTGTTCCGTTAAAAAGTAAGAAAAAAAATCGTGCCCTTCCTTGGATGACTAGAGAAATCTTGCAGTTATCACGCCGCGTTAGAAGACTGAGACGCTCAAAACGCAGTAATGACCCTGATGCAATTGCTAGATTCACCTCTGCCAAAGAGGAACTGAATTTGAAAATGAATACGGCCAAAGATTTTTTCTTTCATACCGAGCTGCCAGGATTACTAAGAAATAATCCTCGGAAGTTCTGGCGTTCTGTCATGCCTACTACTGAATCTTCATCTTCATTTACCATCAATGATGAAACTATAAACGATCCTGCACGCATCTCCAATGCATTCAATGAATATTTCCATTCGGTGTACGCAAACTATTCCCATGTCTGCCCTGCTTTCGATAATGATTCAGATCTTTCTATTTCCAACATTTCCGTTGATGTTAATGGCGTTCTTAATTTGATATTAAATTTAGACACAAAAAAGTCTAGTGGCCCCGACGGCATTCCTAATTCCTTTTTACTTCGCTATTCACAATGGACATCACGCTATCTTGAAATTATATTCAATAAGTCTCTAGATACAGGAATCGTTCCTTCATCATGGAAACTTGCAAGAGTAATACCCTTGTATAAAACCGGCAGGAAGACAGACATAATGAATTACAGACCAATTTCTTTAACTTCCCAATCGTGCAAAATACTGGAACATATTATTTACAAACACATAATAGATTTTCTGGAGTCCAACACCATTCTAACTAATGTCCAGCACGGCTTTAGACGTGGTTTCAGTACTATCACGCAGTTAACCGACTTCACCCATGACATCGCTTACCAGTTGGATCTAGGTAATCAGATTGATGCTATCTTCATTGATTTTTCTAAAGCATTCGATTCATTACTTCATTCTCACCTCTTGCAAAAATTAAATGCAATACTAAAAAATTCCCATCTGGTCAATTGGATCGCTAGTTTTCTTTCTAACCGGTCCCAATACGTCGACTTTAGTTATGCAAGGTCATCCATACTTGAAGTAGGCTCCGGGGTTCCTCAAGGATCCGTCCTTGGTCCTTTATTGTTTTTAATTTATGTCAATGACCTCCCAAAGCATGTTTCCTCTAATATTCGTCTTTATGCTGACGATTGCGTCTTATACGACGTGATTGATTCCCCGAATAGTTTTCAGCGATTAAATGATTCCTTTGTCTCTTTCAGTGCTTGGTGTGAAAAATGGAAAATGAACATTAATTTTAAAAAAACGGTTGTTTTGTCCTTCACGAAAAGAGCAGCACCTGTAATTGCGACATATTCCTTGAATGGATCACCTTTAACCAGAGTTCGACAATACAAATACCTTGGCGTAACATTTACTCACAATCTCTCATGGACTACACACATTGACCAAACATGTTCAAAGGCCCTAAAACAGCTTGGATACCTGCGTCGTACTATGCAAAAGGCTCCGAAGGCAACTAAACTTTTAATGTATAAAACTCTTGTTCGCCCCATTATCGATTATGCCGCTACAGTCTGGTCCCCACATAACCAAAACAACATAATCAAACTAGAAGCAGTTCAGAAAAAAGCCGTCCGTTTCATTTTACATCGGTATGACCGCTATTTTTCACCCTCGTCTGCCCTCCCTACGCTGAATCTAACATTACTTTCAGTACGTCGTGATGTGGAATCATTAAAATTCTTGCACAACATACTTAACAAGTCATACCACACTTCAAGCACAGCTTGCATATCTTTCACCAAGCCTTCTTGCACGCGTAATTTCCACGAGCTTAATCTTAACCCTCTCTATGCCCGTACAAATACCTTCAAGTACAGCTTCTTTCCCCGCACAATAGAAGTATGGAATTCCTTGCCTGGCTGCCTTCGTTCACTCCCGATAAACGAATTCGAAAGTGCTGTCTATGAAAACCAGTATATGTAACTACTTAAATCAGGTTTAGTTTATACTTTATGTGTGCGTATTGCTGTGTCTTTGCTTTTTATGAATCGATGAAAACAATTTGTAAGATTTTGTAAACGATTGTAACGATGTTGTAAGAGTCATTGTTGATTTCACTTTATTTTTGTTCAACACTGTTTTTACCCACTCCTGCAATAGCCCTCCTATGGGGCTGCAGTATGTACAAATAAAAAATAAATAAATAAATTAAGATATATCCACAGGCCATTGATCCTAGTTGGCGGGAAAAACGGTTAGCGGCAATGGCGCATGAAAGTGCGTGAAGTATCCCAAGAAAGGTAGTTGCACTAAAAAAAATTCCGGCAGAACCCATCTCACAAGGAATTTTCGTGCTAATGCGGTTCGCATTGAAGCAGTTTAGTGACACACCACATTACCGTGGCGGAGAAACGTTATATGTATGACAAATACATGCAGCAGTGTTTCTGTCTCAGTTTCCTTCTGGACACACAGTGCCATCTTGCGGCGCTGCCGTGAAGTCCACGCGTGACGCTCGCATAACTATATATTTAGACAAGAGTGTCCGAAAAAGCTGACAGTCACTTTAGCATACGTTAAAGGGGACGAAGGCGAAAGCTTGTGCGCTCACGAGACATTCACGATATTATGTGATATTTTGTTCGAATGCGTTGCTACTTTCTAATACTTGTTTTCTCCCACCAAATGTCGCGGGTTCGAGTGCCTCGATTAACTTTATTCCGTTCAGTTTATTTCTTTCAAGGCCCCCAATTCAGAGGGTGTTACATAAGGAGTGGGATTATATTTCGACTAAGAAAAACAAACAGCGAACATTATTTAACATTTAAAATGATCAGTTACGCGTTCTTGGAAAGCAGATGATCTAGCGATAGAGGCGATGTCTTAGGGTAGTCCGTTCCAGTCTGTAGCTGCTCTAAAAATTAAATAATGCGTTAAAATCTTAATTTACTTCGCCTTAATTAACACCAATCGTACAGTGATCGACTCTTGACATTGATGTAAATTGGTATCCAACTCGAAGATATCGCCGGTTCGCCCATATATCCACGTTGGGTCGTGGGTTAGAACGCCTTATTCAACTTCGTCTCAATTAACACCAGATATCGTGCGTTCTACTCCCGCAAAATGTCGAGGTTTCCACTCCCAACAAAAGTCGTGGGTTCAACTCCCACCAAAGGTGGTGGGTACGTGTGCCTTAATTAACTCTGCAGTAATTAACTTTGCCTTAATTAGTACCACATGTCGTGGGTGCCACTCCCACTAAAGGTCATGGGCTCGAGTCCTTTTATTAACTCTCTCTTAATTAATTGTGCCTTGATTCAGCTTAACACCCAAGGTAGTGAGTTCGACTTTCGACCTTCACGATGCCAATTGGTATTCCAACTTGGGGGAATGGTCGGTTTTCCCATATTTCCAAATGGGTTCCACTCCCACCAAAGGGCGAGTGTTCGCCTCCCACCAAAGGTTGTGCATAGGAGTATCTTAATTAACTCCGTCTCAACTAACTCGGCCGTAATTAACTTTTCCTTTAATAACACCACAGGTCGTGGGTGCGACTACTTCGAAATTCGGGGGTTCGACTCCCACCAAAGACAGGGGATGCGAGTGCCTCAATTAGCTCTATCTTGAATAACTATCCCTTCACTAACCTATCCTTAATTAACAAAAAAGTGGTGGGTTCGAGTCCCTTAATTAACTCTATTTTATTGAACTGTGCCTTAATTCACCTTGGCGTCACGAACACCAATGTTTGCTGGTTGGACTCCCTACAAGTCCGTCTGTCTGTCTGTCTGTCTGTCTCTGTCACCATTTTTTCTCCTACTTGGTTCACTTGGTAGCCCATGCTGTAATGGGTAGGACATTGAGCTGCTGTGCTGAGGGAACCGCCTTCGAAATGTATCACCGGACCAACTTGAGTCACCGGGATGTGACACTAGGTGCGTGCCACTCTTCAACGAACCTTTTGACGTCGACATGCGCCGCTGGGGATACCGGACTGGGCATGTGGCTCTGGGTGTGTACCCTTCTTCAATAAACCACTTTAACCCCGACTTGGAGCATTGAGTATGGACCATTCAGTATGTGCTGATCTTCAATGGACGTTTTGATACCAATTTGGGTCATTCGGTAACTGCTAGAAGGTATGTACCACTGTTCAGTGAACCGCCTTGAGAATAAATTTCGTAACCAGATATGCGTCAGTTGGTATGTGCCACTCTACTATGACGAAAAGATTACCTTAAACTTATACGACGCTTGGCGGAAGCATCCGGTCGCATCTGTTCCACCTTGGCGGCCGTTATGCCGTATCCTCTTTGTATTGCCGAAGTTGTCTTCGCTCAGCCTGCAGCCGTGCTCGGCCAAGAACACCACGCAATCCTTTTTGACGCCCTCTCGGCCGAACTCCGCCCCCTCTTCATCGTCTCGACCATCAGCCCGCTGCCCTAGGATGGCCTGCGCTCTCCTGTGCTAACCCACTACTGTGTCCTGCACTTCCCACTCACCGAGCTCGATCATGAAGTACCTGTTTCGTCTCCGCCAGCGCCTTCAAATTCAGTCTCCGCCAACGCCTACAGAGTTGCGTCTCTTCAGGTAGTTCCGCGTTGAGTCACTGGCGTTTGGCCGCGTTCTTCCGGATTCGAACCTCGGGATCAGCGCAGTGACAACGCCTGCCTCCTGTTTCGTTGATGCGCATGCTGGGATCAGATTGTCGACGGATACGCATGGATTCTGCTTGATGCTATGCCACGCAGAAGCCATGCGTATCCGGCTACGGCAGCTTCTTCTGCCGTGCGCGGCACCCGCGGCCTAGCCATGGTGACATCTGCGAATACATTGCGTGACGTGCTTATTCAATGCAGATATAGAAAGTTCGTCTGTGTAGCGTGGCGCTTTCCCGTTGGTCGAGAGCATGGCATTGTTTCCATTGTTTTTATCGGCACAACTGCGAATGTAAACTGTAATATTCTATGCGGATGTGTAAGTTGGCTTTCCTGCAGTGCATTTTTAGTGCTAACGGACGAATCAGTGAGACATGGAAAGCTACACTTTAATAACGATATGAGTTTTTAGAGCGCAGCTTTAAGGCGCCCGTTCCATCGGCGAAGGCAAGCGCTGTCCCTCGTAACCGAGCGAAGGAACACAGGGAAGGATGAAAGCGAACGCGGAGTGCAGCGGGAGACTAAAGTCGGCGATAGTGTAGGGATCGCGAGGAGGAAAGCGGAGGAAGAGGGTGCAACAGAACTGTTAAGCGGAAAGCGGAGGAGGAGCATATGGCGAAAGCGTGAGACGAAAAGCGTAGTGTCGCGCAAGACGGGTTTTGCGGAGACAATGGCTGCCAGATGGCTAGTGCGCATCGGCTCTAATGAAACAAAGCGTTACGTGAATAGAGTTCTGTCTGCGGGGGTTGCTGTTATTCGCGCCCACGCCATCCACGCGCCACCTCTCGCGATCTCCTGATTAGTGAGGAAATCGCGCCACACATCGTCCGTCTGCAACCTGCCACACTGGACAGATTGTCCGGGCCAATCGATATACTGTATTGCGAAATGAAAACACGTATACGGCTGCGTTGACATGTCGCATTATGGAGTATCGTAATCGTCAATAAATCTTTTATTCAGAGCCCATCGTTAATTAACGCTGCAAATGTTACAGTCCGTTTTACTGTTATCAAATATGGTTGTATTTCACAATAAATTCAGTACACCGTTCACTGTGAGAGGCATTAACCGCCCATTGATATTGCCGCAGAAGGATAGAGAGTTGAATTACTTGGTTGATATTTACATTGGTGTTTTGTTGAAGTTCTTATTTAAGTATGAGTGCTGTCAGAACTAAGAGCGGATTTTAGGGCTTTTGGGCATGTTCTGCGGCTTTTTCGTTCGTTTTTGACACTTTATTTTTATTTGGCAACTGCGTTATTTATTGGGCAGCATACTTGAAAGGAAGAGTTCTTTCTGTTATGTTTCGTCTAACGTTCAGGGCGTGCGTATCGTCATTTGCAATTTCAAATATTCGTAGTGCGTTGTCAAGGGTGGGTACCGAGCGGCCATAAAAAAAAGGCACCGACTACTTCAGCTAAAAAAATATGAACATGTTACAACTTTCTGCCGATGTTTCAGTTTTACTCACCAACTTGAAATTTTCATCATGTTTTGGTGCATTTTCTTCGCATGCACAGTGCGTTTTGACAGTTATAACCAAGGCTAATAATGAACGTCCGTTTAAATAATGCTAGTTTAGGTGTCTCTTAGGTCCTCACATTTTGCGTCTGAGTTGATGTAAAGGCCACAGCGATTGAAAGCGATATTCGGCCCGCATAAATGCCGGCTCTTTCCGCCACCGGTGAGCACTGGTGATAACGGGGAAGGCAAATGCATTTACAATTCTTCATAGCGGTCCTCGCCTTCATCGTATATCATAATAATAATGCCCACCGGTGGCGCCGAAAGTGCCACCCGCCATGCAGGCCGAGTAACGAATTCTGCTTGCATGAGCCTTATGCGTGTGCTTTTGAAAGCTTTATGAGAGACAGCTGTCCATCGCGGATGAGCCATGCTTGAAAAGCGTAAAGGTGGCCCTACTTTCTATTTTCACTACCTCTCCCTGGTTTTGCTCACTTGTGTGCCATGCACACGTATATGTAACTCTTTCACTAAATGAGGATGCCTGACATTTCACAATAAGTACTTTTGAGTAAACGGGTGTGAGGGTGTGAGGTCTTATTCAATGTGCGTGTCAAGTTTAACTTCAATCGCATTCACCTTTTTGTTCTGTATAACAAGTACTTCTCATCTCACTTTTAATTTTTGTTTCTCCAGGGTCCTACCTGTTCGTGTCTAATTTTGAAAGAAAGAAAGGTGACCAGGCCGAACTGATAGGCGAAATTCTCTCCGTGGACAGTCGAGTAACGCCGTGCATCGAGTTCTGGTTTATAATCAATGGAGATGAGAGCGCCGATTTGAAGGTAATTACATACCATAAGAATTTCTCAATAAAGAGCAGACATTTCTTAAAATAATGTGGGTTTTGTTGACCAATTATAACGAGCATTTGTCCTATCTTGTCGGCAAGTGCAGCTGGACTTTGTGGAAACAACATGCGGCGATACAAATAAAAATAGAGACAGTTTACTTAGCAAAACATTCGTTATCTCTAATATTCAATAAATTGTACGCTGTGCACCAAGGCGAGAAGCCTAAATTTATTTTTCACTTTATTTCGCCATTCGGCCACGCATTCCTAATATTAGAAGTATGAAATACTGAAAAACAAATTATTGCACGAAATGAGCGAAAACATCTTGACAGATCTATTTACTAGGGCGTTTGACCGTCAAAGTGACGGCAGGCCGGCATTTTGTCTGGCGTACACCACCACTTAACTCACACGGCAGCCAGTCGAATCTCTGTATTATCACAAGAAATTTCCTTTTTTTTTTTTTGTTTGGTATTCGTGGGTCTCTCCTTCCCAACTTTTTCTCGGGAACAGAAACGCCATTTCAGAATGACGGCGCTGGTTTGTCAAACACTATAGCAAAATCACCATTAAAAGGATGACATAGTATTGCAGTGTACTCAAAGCAGCCAACCAATGCTCATGTATCAAACATTTTTAGCTCGACAGGGATGGTTTCGAAGATGCGAAATGTCCACAGTCTATGAAAGGTGCAGACAAATATCATGCCGAAGTTGTGAGCTAATGATAGCGTGCTGCGTCTAGAGAAAATTTCTATAAAAAAGGCTATGTTGAAAGTGTTCTGAAGGTTTATCTTGTCGGCAACTGGATCGAGACAGTTTTTTCTGGAAGCTAACAAAAATGACAAAACAAATTGTTTCACGTACACCACAATAACTGCCGTGTTGTCTAATTTAGTAACGTGAGCAGTTCTAAGGTAGACAGCAAGCTACAGTGAAATACCAATCGAAATGAGATACAGGCTCACACCATCAGTCTTTGTGATGTGAGCATCTCCTCTTGTCCTTTGTGTTTTTGACTGGTTTTTTCGTTCAAAAATGAGATACAATGCAGCGCTGTTTTCGCTCCCGGGTTGTGCGTGCCCTTAGTTCCAAAGACACCTACGCGAGCCGTAAGTAGCAAACCAAAGCGAGGAAAAGAACGTGTCAGCACTTGACGACGTAGAAAAAAAACGGTATTGAGGACATTAGCTTTGTTCGTAAAAATATTATTCTGCGTTCATATTATGCACACAGCGTTCCTATTTAATTAATTCACGGTTTGTCACCTAAGGCCCTGCAAGTACTTTTCCAAATGGAAGCATTCTATGTCGACAAAACCACCTCTGTGATCTTAGCATCTACAACTGAAGAAACCTACATTATTATTTGGGCAGTACCAAACATTTAGTTTACTTTGTACACAATAGCTTTAAAGTCACACTTTCAATGGTACTCGTCTTTAAAGCTTAGCTCAAATCATCAGTTTCAGTAATTGCTTTTGGCAAAACCTATCGAGTAACCTTCATGTTGCACGTTTGAAAGAAAGCCCACGTGCTTAGAAAAAGGCAGACACTCCTAATTAATGTAGAGAGCTTCGTGTGGGACGCTGCTATTGCTTAGAACTTATGGGGTCTCAGACGTGCTCTTGGTACGAAGGAACGACAACATAGTAGTGTAAACAATCACAAGGGCATTTAGTGCACATTTCATACGGTAAAGCCTGCTGGCCGAATTAGTAACGATAGAACATGCTGGTGGGCGTGTTACAAATACAGGAATTCCAACTCACAGCGACCGGATAGCGAGCGAATATGTTCGCCCGTATTCTAGATATCAATACCTAATCGTTCGCGTCTATGGTCAGACAAGCAGTGGCGCATTAGAACGATATTGTTCGTGCATTCCGCTGTCGTGCTCCTAAGCGTTTCCCGGGATGGTCCCGCATAGCGCGGATCGGCGCATGCGTGGAGCGGCGCATGCGTGGAGCGGCGCATGCGTGGAGCGTCCGCGTCGCTCGCCGTGTCCAAGCCAACTCACATTTTCGCACCATTAACCACGCCGCTAGGTGGAGTTAGCGGCGCAATACTGGCGCCATTTCTCGTAGTACGCTGCAACCACACCGACTTCTGGCGCCACTAAGCTACGCGGAGAAGCTGGATTACAGGACACGCGAGAGCCATGGAGGCAAAACAACATCAGGAGACGTGTGAGAATCGAGCGTCCCTGCAAGTCTCAGATGATGTTTCAATAATTCATGTACCAATTGGCCTAGCTTTGGATTTTGTTGCGTTTATTGTTGGTTGCTCAGTTTGCGGTAAGACACGCTTTCTGCCTGTGCAATATGCCTCTAAAAGTTGACGATAACGTTAAGGAGCTGTGCAAACCACGTTATCAGTAACCGCGGCATACATTTCTCGTCAGAAGAACCCAGAGAAGGGTACGAGTGTAGGGCGCACTTCGATGAGCAGAGGCAAGTCACATTTGCGCGCTAGCCTTGCCACGTCTTTGGGTGAAGTAGAAGGTTGGCGGTGAACTTTAACACGGGGGGGGAGGGGGGGTATTCTGCAAGGCACCGCTCATTCGCTGGAGTTCAACCAGCGAGAAGGAATAAACTAGCTGTGGATGACTGTCTTTAGTTGCGGGTACCCCAACCCAGCCATAAGACGCAGCGACAATGGACATATCGACTAGGCGGACATTTACATAATACCCCCCCCCCTCCTTATACCCCTCGGGTCTATTGTGGCGAGCTCATGGCAGAGATGCCCACTGTGGCGGGCATCTCTGCCACTTAGCGTTCAGTTTCACAGATTTTATTTCTAGCGTAAACGATGTTGCTTAGAAGATGCAGCTTGCCTAAAATTGACAGTAGATTTAAAATATGGGTGCTAAAGACAGACTTTACGTTAAGTTACACATTGCAAAGTTCATAATTCATAAGTAATGAACACTTATAGTAGTAAGTGAAGAAGAAAAAGTATTAATCATTTGAAAGAGCGTAGGTTAGGGCGTGTTGGTATACCATAACTGAGATATTTAGCGCACGAAAAGGTTCGAGAGACAGCGGCAAGACGCGGACACAGCGCTACGTCTACGTGTCCGCGTCTTGCTGCTGTCTCTCGTCCCGTTTCGTGCGCAAAAACCTCAGTTATCAATCACTGTTAGCGTGGCTCCTAGCAACGGACATTTGGTCTCATATAAACCGTGTGTGCCTGCAAACTTTAGCGAAGCCGTTCACCGAGCAAAAGGAAGATTTATAAAAGGAGGTGCACGGTACAATTATAACACCAACGTGGTTCGGTCGTCTGAGGTCTCAGGACTGAACGCCGTATCTTCAAATCGTATTTTGCACCATGTTTATTTTATTCATTTTTTGGAGCAGCTTGGCTAACGTAATCAGGAAAACTTTATGTACAGTGTGCTTGAATAATTTTAATGTACTTTATGCTCATTCGAACACCGCTTTATATGGTTGATACTATGCGCTATAGCATCCTGGCTAACAAGTAGTCACCAGAAAAACATCAAAACAATACTTCTCTACAGACGCTACCAAATGCAGGTACATGTGAGTCGTCGAAGTTCTCCGATTACCACTTGGCTTCCGATAGCCGAAATAACCTTAACTTATTGAACGTCTGGGGGTGACGGCTTATTGTAATAGCCACTGGTTATATCGGCGAGATTTCTCTGATGGAAAAGAAATTTCCTGATAAAGTACACTTATTGCTACATCTATCTTTGATACCACAATATACAACCTGCTTTCACGTTTTTCAGATGCTTGCCATCGATCCAGAGCATGAGTCACGGGACAATTCTCCGCTTTGGTCGCATAAAGGTGGAGGCCCTGTCACATGGCAACAGGGCCGTGTCGCAGCACTTCACAGCAGGCGGGTACGGCAGTGTCGTGAGGCACCAGATACATGTTTTTTGATCCGCGACCGCAGAAAGTAACCTTCCGTTGCGTGCCTCCTTGATCTGACAATCTATGAGAGACGCCAACGAAGAGTGGTTTCTTGCACGAACAAGAACGTCAACTTGACTTATCGTTTAGCAGTTTGCACAATAATTCCATTATATTTACTGTTTTCTGTATAAAATTTTAAAACAAGCTATAGCACTTTCTTGTAGTAGAGAAAAGGATGCTGCGGAGACTTTCATACGCAAACTTTCCAGCATCCCTTTGATAGTAAAAGTTAACAACACTGTTTAGTAGGTTTGCTTCTTTTGGGGGCGTATTGCCCGAAGCAATATTCATTGTCTGTCTAGCTTGCGCTCGCTTTCTTGAAAGCTCTGCGCTCGCTGTTTTCCTGTCAAAAATGCTGTCATAATGATAACGTTCATGTCATTCATGACCAAGAAGTACGGGGCGCGCCACGGTAAATAAAGAAAATACGCTATATAGATAGAGACGAGTTTTGCTTTGGGGGACCAGCTAAGCACCACAGGGTGCAAACATTTGTGCAGGAGGTATGCGGGTCAGGTGACAATATTCAGACAATACTGTCTTTAAGCTTTCGAACTACAGCGGTGAATTTCAATTGAATTACAACCAAATCGGCTTTTATTACACAAGTTCCCGTTGAAGTAGGCGCCTATAAATCACACCGGCGGCTTCTGTATACAATAATGATCGTATAAAAAGAACTTATGAATTCCGATCGCTCATCGTAGTTTCCTTGTCTCGAATACACTAAATGTTTATTACACGCAAGCAAAGAACAGCAAAGAAGATGATAATGGCCGCAGAAATTAACAGGAATCACATGTACAAAGAATCAATTTTCCTTCTCGGTTCATAGATATCTTAAACATAATACAGTGTATATCATTATCAGCAGCCGTCTCGGCGCCACAAGTTGCCTAATATGTTTTCAACCAGCTTCTTTAATGAGAGCATGTGAAGGTTTACTAAAAGGCATTCCCGTTTCTGTGATGTTATTAGTCTCATGTCAATAAACCAACGTCTTCCTCCATAGCCACATATCCTGAGCCAGTTGTCATGGGAGACGCGGCATCTATACTGTCATCAAAACTAAATTTAACTGCTCTATTGTTGTGAAACATTTCCATCGCTCATATTCTTGCAGCCCATCTTTCTCGCAACTATGGGATTGGCATCGATACCTGCATACATCGCTCTGGATGATATCACAGTGAAAGAATCTGACAAGTGCGATACATTACCAACATCAGCTGATGCTTTATCAGCAGGTGAGTTCTAGATTGCGCCTAACATTTACAACGCAAGCAGCAACAATTATGAAATGTATTACAGCGAACACCAACAATGTATAAACTATGCAGGAGAATCATTTTTCTTACCTGCGTGTAGTCCGAATTATCGGCACTAGGAGTCATTATGAAACAGTATTCAGCGTTTAAGTTTACGCATGTAGTCAAATTTCTAAACTTATCAAATGTCCAGAACACGGTTCGACAAGGAATAACAGTGTCACCGATATGGGAGGCATCAACATTGAACTTGGACCGGGATTTTCTGGCAGTAGTTCTATCTACTTTTGGGTACAGTCATCTCATAAAAATTTAATAGTTTTGACTATATTAACAAACATATATCAAAGTTTCATGAGTTAAACAGCATGAGTTCGGATTAGCATGAAAAGTAGAATAGGAAAATAATCGGTGGTTTGAATCACTTCTTGCTCAAAGCCGATGCACTTGTATCAAGAAGGCAAGTTAGTAGCATTACGGAAGTGACAGCAAGGAAGTGAAACTTCAATGCCAGAGAATGCTACATCTGAAGTGAAATTGTCGATTAGTTAAAGCGAATTTGATGAAGTGTGAAATTCTAGAATCATTTTATATTCTCGCGCCCCATCTAACTGCCTGTGAAATAGACGTCCGTCTTATCACGGTTCAAGGAGCAACCAGAAAAATTATATCTCCATATAGCATGCTTTTAAACAGGCTCCTAATGCAACTAACATTGAGCAGCAAGAAACCATTGTCCACATTGTGAATAGATATTGCTGATTGCTGTAGATACCTCATTGGTGGGTTTTGTCGACCACATGACTGCACTACGAATTCAAGTAACTTTAGTTATGAAGCTCAGCGCGACATCGCCGGCTTCTTTACGCAGTGGAGCTGCTGAGCTGCACATTCGAGAGGTCGAACCTTTGTCGCTGGTCTTCTCAAGGGACTACATCAAGGACCTGGACGCTTGGCCCACCTCTATTTGCCACGCTGGGTCCACCTGCACTTCCAGACGGCGTAAAAGGTATAGCTGCAAATGACCAGGAATATTTGATGGGCACAAAAGACAATTACTTGACGTGATTTAGTGAAAACTTTTCCTGTGCAAACTTGTACGCAGTATTTTGCTTATTGTATTGTCCTGTAATTCTACTGGTTCCACGAGAGCGCCAGTGAAATTCTCGGCGCCTATCACCACGGACAATGTGAGATACACATCTGTATTTCTTTGCTTCAAAACAAGACATGATTTTAAAGGACAGAAACTTCAAATCATGAGCAGTAATTGGAACGCTGAATGTCGCTTTAAAGGCCAAATGCAAGAAAATTTACCTTGGGCTAAATTACCTATAAATGCTCAGCATGTAATTTTGGCAAAGTCGCAGGGCTGGTAATTGTCTAATTTTCTTATTAGCTGCCTTTGAATAGGGACTACCCATGTGTTTAGATTTAGGTGCACGTTAAAAAACCCCAGGTGGTCTAAATTTCCGGAGTTGTCCACTACGGCATGCCTCATAATCAGAATGTGGTTTTCGCACGTAAAACCCCATAGTTTAATTTAATAGGGCCTAAGCGGATGACGCCTGCACCTGGCGGCGAGCGGTAGAGATCTGCACATGGCGAAAGTCCCAGAACAGCGCACGACTGATTATCTCTTAAGTTGCGTCAAGGCGCCCAGACGCGCCCCTCGCTGAGCATTTGCTAATTGATGGTGCCTTCTTGTGTAGCACGTCATTTGAGCTGTTGCAAGAATACAGATTCGTTGCAAGGCCGTCGGAGGCTCGAACACATAAAACAGGAGCTATGGCTGTGCAGTACGCAACGCTGCGTAGAGGAAGGCCGAACACATCTTTCCTCTCCGAGTTTTACGGGCGCCGGCGTTCACCGCACCACAGCAGGCAAATGTAACGCGGCCGAGATAACGCCCATAAAACATCTAATCTTCACTTGATGAAGCTGCACAAGCTACGTTTCACGAACACAATCACTAATCCGTGCAAGATCTGCTTGCCAAACGCTTTCTAGGGAAGACTAGGAGTACTACAAGCGGAGATGTCGCATGAAAAGCAAATGTAAGTTGTATTCAGGGGCGATATTATAGAATGATTATTTCCGCTAGGGCATTATCTTCGAGACATTACGGGCGTTTCCACATCGAATGCATCAAATAGGCGAACAAAAGCCTTTCCCACACAATTCCAGAAACAATGTTAGGAAGAACCATATGCTACATTTGTGACGAGGGGCAACGCGACGCGGCGGCCATGGTGTAGATGCGGTGGCAAGCGATGCATAAATGCAATGCCACCAGAGCAAAATAGGCCAAACATTACCATGGCCGGAGACCTGTCTGGCCGTGTCTTTACGCGCACTTTGCGTCGAGCCCACAGCCGGGCTAGAGGGTGCAGGCCGTCCCGAGCCTCAGCTATTTGTCATATTTTACTACAGATGGTGTAGTTGTCTAATCGGTCCACTTCTAAGGTTGCTGTGGTTAAAGGAGGTTAAGGGCACGGATACAATCCGCCGCTTCCAGCGTACCCGGTAGCGGCCGTTTTATTCGTACACGTCATGCCGGAGAAACAAAGATCGCTAAAATCTTACACTCTTTAGTTCAGGGCGTTAAACGCCGTGCCTGTAGGCCTGTATCAGTACGCTGACGATACTGTCCTCGCATTCCAGTCGACGAACTACTCTGACTCCCTTTCTTCTCTTCAAGCTGCAGCAACTATTGCTATGGACTGGTTCTCATGCAACCTAATCAAAGTAAACAGCTCTAAGACTCAACTTATATGATGAAGAAAGTAGATTTAAACCCGCAGCTGCTCTTGCACGGATCTGATTGTTCTCAATGTCAATGTCTACCCCTGAGCTATAAAACTACAGTGAAATACCTAGGATTATACTTTGACAGTGCTCTTTCTTGGAATGGCCACTTATCCCACGTTTGTAAAAAGCTCCGAACCGTCTCCTGTGTGCTTTACAACATTAGATACTATATGCCGCTTTCAATACGCAAAGTTATTGTAAACGCTCTCGGTTATAGCGTACTGCGTTATGGCATAACGATCTATGGTCACTGTGCAGTTCGTTGGAAGAACAGGATCAATTCTCTCCTACGGTCTTTGTTAAAAAATATTGGCTATGATAGGCCTGCCCCCTAATTCTGGTGTTTTTAAGGTATTTTCGCTACCTGATTTTGATCGCCTTTTGATGGAAACTATTGTCCTGAAATATTTGTGGTTTAGTGACTATAAGATTCCGTATGTTCCCTCACGGTCTCTTCGACCGAAGGCAGCTTTTTGTATTCCCCGACGGTTTACAAGATATGGAATGTGAGTAAGAGATTTTTACGTTCCCTTTTACTTCAATAGGTTGCCTCCAAGTGTTCGCCGGGCAAAAACTAAATATAAAATGAAAAAGATGCTGCGATACACTACTTAGTGTGTGTACGATGTTGTGCCCACATGCTCCACCACTTGTCAAATGAATCCTGTGAATTCAGTGGTTACTGCAGTATTTGTTGCACTGATCTGAGTATTGTCATGCTATTTTGTTTTCCTTCCTCGCTCTTTATTCTGATGTGTTTTTTATATGTAACTTGGGTTCTGTGCATATTTTTATTTTGCCACTGTACTAATTTGATGTTCCGTAATTTTTAATGTGCGTTCATGCCTGTGTGTATATCTGCGCGGTTCCGCTGTCTGTCGGGCTCTGCCACTCAAGCCCAATGAGGCTTTGGCATGCCGGACGTTTGTACATTTTTTTAATACTTGGCGCAATAAAGTATTATTATTATTATTTAAAAAAAACGTGGCCGGCAGAGCGCGGCGATCTGCTGTTGTCGCCGCGCAAACGCACGAATGTGCGGCAAGCGAGCACTTTGTTGTTTGTCGAAGGCGCAAACTCAACGCACTCGCTTCAGTGAAACGAAACTGTATAACTGCATAGGCCAGCATGCCGCTGACTAGTGAAGCTAGCGCGCGAAGCACTCCGCCCCGGCAACTCCGGCGTAAGGTAGGCCACGTTCTATTCCCGCGCTAGACACGCTGGAATGTAGAGCGTAGAATTTTCGCCGACGTAGCTTAACTACGTCACACGTGGATCGCGCCTGCGTTACGTCGGATCCCAATTATGATTACGCCGGATCCCGTTAGCTCCGTCCCCTCACTGCGCTCTTCATCTCTGAGTTGAGGGAGAAGGTGTAGAGGCTCCGCTCGTTGAACGTAGACAAGAAGACACACAAAACCGCGTCGACTCAGAAAATCCTTCGCATTAAAAGAAAATTGCGGGCGCTCAACAGCGCTGTTCCAGCGCACTATGCAGTTAGCATAGCATCTATAAATCTGTGGCTAGCAGATGTGCGTGACCTGTTCGCTGATAAACGGGAACGGCATACAAGCAAGGCAAGAAGACGACCTGCACGCTGGTTCCCTACAGTCTAAATTGTACTCCAAGCGAGTGGTAATGGCGCCGCTTTTTCATCATTGGTATTAAAAATTCGGCAGAAACACTTGAAACTGCTTACGTGTGGGAATGACACTTAAAACTGCTTACGTGTGGGAATGCGAAATCTTGTAGACCTCGGAACGTCACGAACGCGCTCATTTTACAAACTCATAACGTACGCCTTATCCAGCCCATTGACTGCCCCGTTACGTGCCCATTGGCGCACGCACTAGGCACACCTTTAGTCAGTCAGAACCGTCTTCTAGGTACCTAACAAGCAGGATAAGGTGTACAAGATAACAAACCCAAACGCAACCACAAAATATGGCAGCGGAAATAACCACAAAGACTAGTTTCTAGATTATGCAAAGTGTGTCATGTGATCATATGATTATACCTCCGTCATGTGATTGCAGTTATGATGAGCAAACCAATTGTTCCGAGAACACTCCTACAATGTAAAAAAAAAAAACAACTTTGCTAGAGTTTTTCTTTCCATGCATTGTAGGCCATCTGGCTGTCATCCGTTTTTTGACACCTCAAAAATTGTTGGCCGAGACAACGTTCACCTTACAAGAGAGGTTATCGAAGCAGAAGAGATAGAAAAGCTTGGTGAAATGTGTTTAAGCATGCCATATATCGCGTTAAGAGAAAAAGAATTTGATTTTCTTGGTGTGCCAACGCGGAACATCTAAAATTGATAGGTTGTGAAGTCCTTGAGTATCTTGTTCAGTTGAGCGCACTGATTTGCTCATATTATGTAAGGTGTGTATACCGTAGCAAGATGATTTGAAGAATAGGTTACTGGAAAGAGCGCCTGTGTGTTTGTGGGTATATGTGACTTTTTCGCCAGGGCCCAGTTCCCGCTTTATTTAACGTTCTTACGGATTACCATCGTGCCAAAACTGCCACTCGATCTGATATTCTATATTACACAGGTCAATTATAGGCTGTCTTTCTTGATGCAGATCTCCTTCGAAAAGGATTATGTGTGCTAAACATGCTAATAAATGTACAGGAAATAAAAAAGAAAAACATGCTTTGAGTTGTATTTTGAACTTCTATGACTTTTTGGTAGCCGCATGTCCACTCCATAATGCTGTTCGCAGATTTTCTGTCAAGTGTAAGTTTTAATTTTTGGTCTTCTGTGCAACGCGTCGTACCAATGCAATTATTTGCCTAGGAGACCATAGATCAGTAAATGTGACGCTTGTAGTGGCACAACAATGGCCCCCAGCGCCACCGAGAAAAATGCAACGCGTGCATCTGTGCACACGATAGAACACACTAGCGCCCGATCCCGAGTGACCGCATCGACTTGCTCATCCACGTGAACATCGGCACCATAGCTGGCCGGCTCCAATAAGCTGTGGCTGCGGTGGCTTATTCTCCTCAGCCGCTTCCATGCGCCATATGAGAAGAGAGCAACAAAATTCACGAATGCGTTGAGCGCTTTGGTGCCACATTGACATGCACTGATGAAGCCACGTATGTGTCGCACACTACTAGCTTTTATTCTAACTTATATTGACTAATGTGGATTAGCTGTTCCATAAAAAATATTGTCACATATCGGATGAATTGGGTTCCCAGGATAGCAGCAACTGTTCTTAGGCAGTATTGGGAAGAAGGAAATAGGATGCAGTTGAGCGCGAGAACAAACTTCAGTTATGAACGTTATAACCATGATTAGCTTGTGAGCTGTTTTGAAGATATTTTGTGACATATTGAATTCCATCAGTAACAGGCATATTTGTGCAACAGGCAGAGACGTGCCAATTTAGTAAGTAGCCTGACCACATTGTGAGTTGCTTTAATTGAATGCATAGCTTGCATGAAGTGGACGTATGGTGAATAAAACATGAAAGGCAGATGGGGATTCACATACGGGGTTGAAGTGTGGTCGATGAGGTGGACAAAAGGGGAATTCTGAATTGGATTATGGTTAAGTAGGATCGTTGTTGCTGGAAACTTTAGTCATACCTGGTATTCATGATGTAAACAGTTTTTCTGCGGAAACCTTATGACGTTTAGAAAGAAGGCAGATGCAGTTTCCTTGTTCATAATTGTGCATAGGTTTCCGCTTCAACCTATTTTTTTCTACTTGTATACATGAACAGCGGCAGTAACTAAGGGCGGCACAGCCTGGCAAACGCCTGTACTCTAATAGCCTTTCGACAAGCAGGTCGACGAGCTGAAGTGCAAATAGCTGAATTATGGCAAAATCAGTACTGCAAGCAAATATAGTACGGTAGTACATGCAACAACAATGCCAAACTCAATCGTGTTACTCTCCAATCAGTTCGGTGGAAAACAAGAAATATTTGCAACACATGCATAAAGCGACACAACTTCCGTTTCGGGTTGAAAGGAGCATCTAGATAGGCATGGGTTTGTAGACATTTGTGTCTGTCGTACAGGTGGCCTCATCCATGCAAGCGGCTCAACTCTAGAGCCCAACCAAGGCCTGCTGAGACTGTTCTCGCCCATTGTTGGAGTACAGACGGAACCAGCCTGCGTTTCTGTATGGTACCACATGTTTGGCGCCCGAGGCACGAATCTGCGGTTAAGCCTAATAAAGACGGAGCCCACCTCTGGTTTTGTGCGGCGCACTTCGGTACTGGTGCATCATCGAGGCCGCACGACGACTGACAAGTGGTACAACGTCCGACGAACAATGAACCTCGACACCCCGCACAACCAGGTACTTTACTCGCGTTTTATGCACGTTGAAACTCTTCCGAACTGAAACAAATCAAAACCCAATCCCTAACTAGCGCCAGGTACACTGTACTTATCTCGAATATAATAAATTTATTCAAATTTAGCATTCGTGGTGCTTCTTGCAAAAAGGACAAGAACCAGTTGTTTCTGAGTGTCCGCAGAACTTCGCCCAATGGGTTGGTTCAGAATGTACGTGTCACAAAAAAAAAACAATAATTACGGGGGTTGGACAAACAGACGTTGTATGGGGATCCCAAGAGATACAGTGTGGTGTTGTTCGCGCCTTTCACCTAAAACTCGCGTTTCATGGAAAACAACGCGAAGCAGATTGATTGCGCAAAACATACTGCTCAAAAATATGAATCAGGCATCTGGCGGCCACCTAATAAATTTTGCGCTGTACATGCATGTCGGTAGCCCTGTAGCGCTTCGCGCGTCAGAATGTTGCATTGAAGCTGCTTAAGAGCCCTCAAAGAAAGTTGTCCTGCAGGCTAAGAGCAAAACAAATCAAAATGATGCCAGCAATAAACGTTGCATTCGCAATGCGGGGCACAAGATTTCAGAAAGAAAACATGGATGGCGGTATGTTTCGAGCTTTGATTGGTATGGCAGTGTGCCCGCAAAACCAAAATAAAAGGAAAGAAAGATGCGCCCTCCAGCCAACACTTGTAGAGGTCGCAGACAACAAATGGAATTGCTAGGTAGGAAGCTTGATGCACAGTCAAGCACAAAAACATAATACAGAATACGTACTGCTGGGTCATAGAAAACGTTCATTAGCTGAACAGTTCTAAACTTAGCGAGAAACATTGTACATCATTATGTTACTTGCTTACTTGCCAAATATTGAGGGCGGATATCCAAATTTGAGGGTTTGTTCGAGGCGCCGGAGATATGCAACAATTTTACGAACCCCGCTCACAAAAAATTAGTGGTTGAATTAACCAACACCATAAACAACATAAGATGTCCCTGCTTCGGATTTGTTACAAGTCATGTGCTTTCGAACACTCAGGCCCTTTCGCTGTCTTTTATGCAGGGTTAAAGTAGAGGCCTGTCCTGAAGAGAACCACGTATATATTATATTTGCTTCTTTCTGGTTTGTCCTGCATTGTTACCTGCGCCATCGCTGTATTCAACTGCACTGTCATTGGGTAACAGCCATCATTGAAATGAGCGGCCCTGACTTTCCTACCCCCCATTCCTCTCTCTCTCTCTCTCTCTCTCTCTCTCTCTCTCTTTCAACTGAGCTGGATGTTTCACGGAACTGTAGTCGAAGTTTTCAAAAGCGGCACGTTATAGTTATACAACACCCAAGACAAATAACATCTAGCATATGTACTTATGCAACATATTGACACAACTATATTTGGCAGAACTATAATTCAGCGGGTATGCGCCAGTGGGGACGACGCTGAAGTAGCGCGGGTTTTTAGGTGATGCGGGGGAATCGAAGAAGACGTTGTTGTTGTTCCCTTGGATGACTGATAAAGTGCGTTTCTTGGTGGTGCTGCTACGCATACTCGTCGATCCCACGTCGTTACACTGGTGGAGGTGCGGGGTATTCTTCATGCTTGGCACCCCTTCGCGCAGCCGACGATCGAGCCCGGAATCACCATCGCGCATCGAAACACCGGTCCACCGCTTCAGTCGTCGCCTGCTAGGCTTAGCGCCCGAGTCCAGTCCCCTGCAAGAAACTTCGAGAAATCGTTTGCCTCCTACAAATAACATGGCCACCGCAGCTCCATCGCAAGTAACACTGCAGAATCCTATGGTCCCGGAGAGCTTTCATGGTGATGCCTTTGAAGACGTCCAAGATTGGCTAGACCAGTTCGAGCGCGTTGCCCAGTATAACCATAAGACCAGCTCGGCGGACAAACTCTCGAGTGTCTACTTCTATTTGAAGGACAATGCTCGTACGTGGTACGTAAACCGGGAGAGGAGCTTTGCCACGTGGGACGACTTCCGCACACAGCTGCTGGATACCTTTTCAAGCATTGACAGGAGGGAAAACGCGCAGCGTCTCCTTGAAATCCGCGTTCAAAAGCCCAATGAGAGTGTTGCTATGTTCTCGGAAGACATGGCCCGTCTTTTCCGTAGGGCAGACCCAGACATGCCAGAGGAAAGAAAGCTGCGATATCTCCTGCGAGGAGTGAAGGAGCAACTGTTTGCCGGCCTTGTGAGAAATCCACCGACAACAGTGGCACAGTTCACAAAAGAGGCTACAGCCATTGAACGGGCCCTGCATCAACGATACCGCCAGCATGACATGGGCAACTCGACGGCGAACACTTCCGTACTGGCTGCGAGTAACGACATGTCTCTGCGTGAAGTTGTCCGAGAAGTGGTGCGAGAAGAGCTTCGGCAGCTCGGCTTTGTGGTTGCGCCTACGGAACCGACGCCAGCGTTATCTTTTGTTGCTGATGTAGTCCGGGAGGAAGTCCGGCAAGCTTTTTCAGCGCCAGACTGTGGCAACGTTCCGCGGCGCCTCACTTATGCGGAAGCTGTTCGGCGTCCACTCAACGCAACTTCAACGCCGTTGACTCCCATAACTACAACACCACCTACGCCACAAATAGAGCCGACATCGTCACCCTCGTCGACTCTACCGACCCCGCCGATCATGCCAGCACAAACAACGCCGTATTTTCGACATGCGCACGCCACTCCTTGGCTCCATGGAGAGCCGAACTACCAGCGTCGGAAAACCGATTTGTGGCGCACCGTCGATCGACGACCAGTGTGCTACCATTGTGGTGAAGCTGGACACGTCTATAGAGTTTGCCGCAAATGGAACAACTATCGCGCCGCTCAACACCCAAGCTTTCCTGCTAACTATGCTTATTCTCCGTACGACGGTCGACGCGCTTACAACGACGCTCCTGTGAACAGTCAGCCACCAAATACGACGACGCCCCGACCACGTTCTCCTTCTCCATCTTCGGCGCGCTACAATTCGCCGACTCGTCGCAGTTTTGCTGACGTCACTAGGGGCAGATCGCCTAGCCCTCGACGGGGAAACTAGCTGCAGCGACCTCCGGGGGTGAGGTTGCCAATACTCTAACTGCTCCACATCCCCCGTTATCGACGAACGACGACGTGAAGACGACATTGACGAAAAAGACGCCCAGCACGACGACGAATACGACGGATAGAAGTACGAAAAACGTAACTGACATCGTCAGCGCCGAGCTCATCGTTTGCATTGACGGCCACGAAATAGCCGCTCTGGTTGACACTGGCTCCCATTTTTCAATCCTTAGCTTACAGGTCGCTGACAAACTGAGGAAGGTGAAGACACCATGGCACGGGCCCAACATAAGAACCGCCGGAGGTCAGTTGATGACACCTGTCGGGAAATGCACGGCCCGACTCTTAATCGCCGGTTCAACCTTCGTCGTCAACCTCGTCATCCTTACTGAGTGTTGTAAAGAACTTATATTGGGCATGGATTTCCTACGGGAGTACGGCGCCGTGATTAACATCCGTGACAGAAGCGTTACATTTGCCGCGAGTTCAGATAATGTCACCCATGAGAAGCCACAACAACCTCGCTTACGTATTGCCGCGGACGACGTCATACTTTTGCCGCGGAGTTGCTCTCTCGTACAGGTGCGCTGTGACAGCCTGCAAAGTGGGACTGGAGTCGCTGAACACATCAGTGCGCAAGCACTGAATTGCGGT
This sequence comes from Dermacentor andersoni, assembly GCF_023375885.2. Classification (NCBI taxonomy): domain Eukaryota; kingdom Metazoa; phylum Arthropoda; class Arachnida; order Ixodida; family Ixodidae; genus Dermacentor; species Dermacentor andersoni. The sequence continues at coordinate 145,366,771 of NC_092817.1, read as the reverse complement.
CTGGCCATTGCCAGAGCACTTATCAATGTAATCGACGGAAGCGCCGAACTCTTGCTGACAAATTTTAGTAGGGAGCGCCGACACATCGTTAGGGGCACTGCTGTCGCCTATTTCGACGAAGTGACAGAAATACAAGACTGCCACTTAGCGCAGGAGTCGGCCTCTACAATCCACACAGCTGCACCTATTGTAGACGTTAATCCGACGTTAACGGCCGTTGAGCGGACCCGTCTGCTTGAGCTCATCAAGCAGTACCAGGGCTGTTTCTCCTCTGCGTCAAGAGTTGGTCAAACGCCACTTACCAAACACCGCATCATTACTGATGTCGACGCCAGACCCATCCGACAAAACCCTTATCGTGTGGCCCCAAAGTAACGCGAAGCAATACAAAAACAAGTGAAGACGATGCTAGAAGATGGCGTTATTCGACCATCTAATAGTCCGTGGGCATCACCTGTAGTTTTAGTGAAGAAGAAGGACGGTAGCCTGCGCTTCTGCGTCGACTATCGGAAGCTCAATCAGGTCACAAAGAAGGACGTTTATCCACTGCCACGTATTGATGATTCCTTGGATAGGTTGCGAAACTCGTGCTACTTTTCCTCAATGGACTTGAAAAGCGGTTATTGGCAGATCGAACTGGATGAGAGAGACCGTGAGAAAACAGCCTTTGTGACGCCTGACGGACTTTATGAATTTCAGGTACTTCCTTTCGGTTTGTGTTCGGCGCCAGCAACATTTCAGCGTCTAATGGACACTGTGCTCTCCGGACTCAAATGGCAAACATGCCTGGTGTACTTGGATGACGTGATTGTCTTTTCCGCAACGTTCGACGAACACTTACGAAGGCTGAAAACTGTTTTTGAAGCGATACGCTCTGCCGGTCTTACTTTGAAGCCTGAGAAGTGCCATTTTGGCTTTCATGAGCTCCAGTTCCTCGGTCACGTCGTCAGTAGCCAAGGAGTCCGACCTGATCCGGATAAAATTGCCGCCGTCGCTAATTTCCCGATTCCATCAGACAAAAAAGCCGTACGACGTTTTCTGGGACTCTATGCATATTACCGGCGATTTATTGCGAATTTCTCGCGTACCGCATGGCCGTTAACACAGCTCACCCGAGAAGATATGCCTTTTACTTGGGGCGAAGACCAGCAGCGGGCATTTCACGAGCTCCGGCAACGCATGCAATCGCCTCCCGTATTAGCACACTTCGATGAGGAAGCCCCGACGATATTGCATACAGACGCTAGTAATGTCGGTCTAGGGGCGGTGCTAGTACAATGGCAGGACGACAGCGAAAAAGTGATTGCTTACGCCAGTAGGACACTATCCCGAGCCGAAGCTAACTACTCCACCACTGAAAAAGAATGCCTCGCAATGGTATGGGCAGTTCTGAAATTTCGTCCGTATTTGTATGGTCGGTCTTTCACCGTCGTTAGTGACCACCATTCCCTCTGCTGGCTCATTAATTTGAAAGATCCTTCCGGCCGGCTCGCACGCTGGAGTCTTCGACTCCAAGAGTTCGACTTTGTTGTTACATACAAGTCGGGAAAACGGCATGCAGACGCCGACTGCCTTTCTCGGTCTCCAGTTGAGCCGGCAGCACAAGACGATGACGACACAATTTTTCTGGGACTCGTGGATACTGCCGATCTTTCACGCCAGCAACGGGATGACATTGAATTGCTGCCGCTTATTGATTACCTCGAAGGACGAACCAACAGCGTGCCGAGGCTCTTCGCAAGAGGGGTGGCATCATACTGCTTGCGTCGCAACGTCCTCTACAAGAAGAACTTCTCGCCTAGCGGCAGCAACTACTTACTTGTTGTCCCATCACCGCTTCGACGTGAAATCTTACACGCCTGCCACAACGAGCCGACTGCTGGGCACTTGGGCTATACTCGCACATTGGCTCGGATTCGGCAGAATTACTACTGGCCGAGACTTACTGCGGTCGTTCAACGTTACGTTCAGACATGTCTGGATTGCCAACGTCGTAAACCGCCATCCGTCAAACCAGCCGGCTTACTGCACCCTGTTGACGTACCGGCCACACCATTTGCACACGTAGGCATGGACTTTCTGGGCCCGTTCCCAACGTCTACTACTGGTAATAGGTGGATAATCGTTGCCACGGATTATCTCACTAGATACGCCGAGACAAGTGCCCTGCAACGGGCAACAGCAGATGAAGCGGCACGATTTTTTCTAGAATCCATCGTTTTAAGGCATGGCGCTCCCGCAGTAGTCGTCACGGACAGAGGTACTGCGTTCATGGTCCAGTTTTTAGATATCGTTCTACGTCTAAGTGGTACCGCCCAAGGGAAAACAACAGCGTATCACCCTGAAACGAACGGACTGACAGAACGACTCAATAGGACATTGGCTGATATGATCAGCATGTACGTAGATGTAGAGCATAGGAACTGGGACGAGGTTTTACCTTATGTCACCTTCGCGTACAATACGGCTCGTCAAGAGACCACTCGCAAGACGCCCTTCAGTCTCGTATACGGCCGTGAGGTTACAACAACATTAGACGCAATGCTCCCTCATGAATTTGACGACAACGAGACGGGTGCTGGAGAGATAACACACCGAGCAGAGGCAGCTAGGCAGCTTGCGCGTCTGCGAATCCGCGAACAACAGGACATTGACGCCAGACGCTACAATCTTCGGCACAAAGCCGTAACATACAACATCGGCGACAAAGTGTGGATCTGGACACCTATTCGACAGCGTGGGCTCTCTGACAAGCTCCTACGCAAATACTTCGGGCCCTACATAGTTCTCCGACGCATCAGTGACGTCAACTACGAAGTCGTTCCAGCCAGCTCGCACTGTTCAAAGCGCCGACGGCATTTACCCGAGGTCGTTCACGTGCTGCGGATGAAGCCGTACTATGAGGACTGCCAAGACTGCGCAGTTCTTTACCGCTGCTTTCCAAGCCTCTATCATCGGGACGATGATCTTTTCTGAAGGGGGAGCAAATGACACAACTATATTTGGCAGAACTATAATTCAGCGGGTATGCGCCAGTGGGGACGACGCTGAAGTAGCGCGGGTTTTTAGGTGATGCGGGGGAAACGAAGAAGACGTTGTTGTTGTTCCCTTGGATGACTGATAAAGTGCGTTTCTTGGCGGTGCTGCTACGCATACTCGTCGATCCCACGTCGTTACAATATAATACCATTGTAGTAGGCGTATGAAATTATGTCACGTTATTTACGCGATTTCAGTTGTCTATCTACATGAACTGTTTTCATTTAAAATATTATCAGATGGGTACAAGACTGTTTGGTGCCTTTGTTTACGAGGGTCGCATTGTATGCGATCTGTTCGAATATACAACTGTATCCAGACTTAGATCTAACCTGGCTTCATTGTGTTACCTTCCAACTTTCCTCACGTATCTGAAACTGTCTTATAATTTTAAATTTCGTGAGCTTTTTTTTTTTACCAGAGGCCCGTAATGAAGTAGCGCAAAGAACTGCAAATATGAATGATGATGTTTGCGCCCCAGAGCCTCAAAAAGCAATAGCTATAAAGTCTCGGAAAACATTTTTCCTGTGTCAGGCATGAATATTACGGTGTCTGATGTGTTACACGATGAGGAAATTAGAAGTATCTCAATGCTGCCTGTGACTTTCCTTGTATATTATTTGTTTCCTTAGTGCCTTTCGTCTGTTTCTGAGTTGTCGCCGAAAGGTGAAAAAAGAAAGCAGGCCAGGCTAAGCCTTGGGCAAAGGCTGCTATCAGTTCCTCCGCTCGTGCTAAATGTAACAGAGAGGAAGGATAGTTTCCAACAGCTATGATGTGATAAGATGTCCACATTAGATAATTAAAAGTTGCAAAGCAAGGAACCTTGTTTCTTCCTCCAGCTGGCATTTGATACAGCAGTCTTCAAAACACTCCGGAAAGCAGCGATTGTTGCTTTGGGGCCAATACAAGTAACAAAAGGCGCATGTGATTTTCTGACAGATGCAAAAGGTAAGCTTCATGGTGTATTTAAGGTACATCTTGCATGCTATTACACATACCTTCTTAAATGCGACATTGTCATGGGCGGCCCTATATCTAAAACAGTGAGCTACTTAAATGCTAGTAGAGCATAAGTTTCGGCCACTATAGATTTTTGAGCAAAACGAATAACAGCGCTGAACAACGAGACGTGCCTGAGACACACGAAGCGCTGACTTTAAACCAAATTTGTTGAAAGTCAGCGCTTCGTCTGTCTCAGTCACGTACCGTTCTCCAGAGCTGTTACTCGTTTTCTTCAGACATGTACCCAACAGCCCAAGTTAGCATGCTATTGGAATTTTTGGGCGCCACAAACCTATTCCCACTGAAACCCGAGAAGTAAAGCTCTGCATGCCACGTTACCTCCACAGGCGCAATTGTGCATGTCAACACCGTATTCATATACATCGATAGCTCAAATTATCTCTAATCTCACGCAAAAGAACAGAATACCCACAGGGTCGCGCGTGCAATTTTCAGGGCAAAGAAAACTTTATCTGTATGTGAAGCCATATTTATCATTCGACCCCAGTGTCTGTAAAGTTTCGCTTTGAACATATACTTCCCAAACCACTTCTTTAGCTATAACACGTACTTGGATGTGGACTGGCGGCACCTGTGTGCCCAGCGCTAGGAATTTGCGTTAGATTTGTTGCGCGATAGTTCATTGTATAAAAAAAGCGTAGTATTTTTTTTCTGTACGTTGCGTGTATGTGGTGAGCATTCTAGCTAAAGCGGCGTGCTGACACATATTCTGGCCGTTTCCGGTGAAGAACTGCGAAAAGCTACAGTTCAGAAATGTCTGTTTCGCAATACTCAGCGGAGTGATTCATTTCAAAGAATTCGCCTGCCTTTTACGTCAATTACAGTGCTTAAAATTGCATATACTGAAGGATTATAAGAATGTCGCATATTATAATTATCGTTGAGTGTCGGTAGCAATAATGCATTAAAATATGATTAGGCTGTAAACGAGGATTATGCATTTAATAGATTTTTCAGCAAGCACTGCTTTCATTGCTCAAAGCTTTAAGTGGGAAGCACAGTCGGTCAACTACAACATACGCACTAACTACAGGTGTTGCATGTAGTATAACGTCTCGGCTATTTTGTGGCACCCTACTACCTTGGAAGTCATAGCCATGTCAAAAACAGTTGATGTATGTCAGTGCGTGTTACTCAATTCTAATGTGTCAAGGACTGCGCAGACTAGAGATGAGTGAAAAATAATGCGAAAGCCAGAGAGAAACTTCTACTTAGTCACAGCTGTCATTTTTTTACTGCTACTACATAACGTTATGTCGTCCGCTAAATGACGACTATGCACCTCCTTCCAGGCTACTGCGACTTCGAGTTCGACGAATGTGGATGGGAATCTACCAGTGGTTGGCGAAGACGGGCCAAGCAGTACTGGTTTGAAGAACCTGCCCTGGATATGCGCTCCGGTCCTGTGAACTCTGGTACGTATAAGTTCAATGTTTTAGTCGGTTTTTGTGTTTGCTGTAGTTTTCCTTAAATACCCATGTATGGAATCAAAAACTCAGCTATATAATTTGTCGTTATTCTTTACGCAAGGTTCCTACTTTAACCTTAGTGAACCTGACTCCTACATACGAACTTGCATTGACGCAGCAATTAACGCGTACTTATACTCATTACCCTAAGAAAGAAAACCTGAAAATTAACAGTGGTCAACGCCAGAATGCAACCAACCACCGCTAATAGTTATATTTCATTTCATTTCATTTTATTACCTTAAAGGCCCCAATAAAAGGGGAATTGCATAAGGGGTGCCAATAAATATACATAGTCCCATTACCGGGAAGCTTTTTTTACATTTTTAACGAATTGCGATGGGCACATGATGACAGCAACGTCTTTAGGAAGGCCATTCCAGTCATCAGCTGTGCGAGGAAAAAAAGAGCTTGAAAGCGTGACAGTTGGTGAGCGTAGACGGGCAACTTGTAGCTGATAGCTGGTGCGGTGAGATATGCGTGTAGGGCGAAGGATATAAGGTGCGATACGGGTAGGTATGTGAAAGAACTTGTGCAATAAAGATAGGCTGGCAATGCGACGACGAAGCGATAAGGGGGATACAGCGGATGCAGCTTTTAAGGAGGAAATGCTGATATCAAAAGAATATGACGAGTGAATGAAACGAGCAGCGCGATTTTGTGCAAATGCGAGATCATAAATAAGGCATGCTTGATAAGGATTCCAAATTCGCGTTGCGAATTCTCCTTTTGATCTGACAAATGATTTGTAGGCTAATTATTTTACTTGTTGAGGAGCATGATATAGATGGCGTTTTAAAAATCCTAACGTCCTGTTCGCAGATGATATTATGTTAGTAACATGAGAATTACAAGAAAGATCGCTCGAAAGTGTTAGTTCAAAATACTTGTGATCCTAAATACTTGAATAGTAAATACTCCTAAATACTTGAAATATCAATGAACGACATATCAAGGAATCAACTCATCGTCATACATAGATCATAAAATACTGCTTACCTTCTGTGCGTTTAATCTCAAATTTATTTCTCCGGGATATATATAACGGACAGAACAAAAAGATGGTCATGAAAGCGTTTATTTCTGTTCTACATAATATGTTATAGCGCTACAGCAGGATCTTGCTTCACAGAGTGGCGTCAGCCATCTGCCCTGGCTTCCTAGAACAAAGTATCATTCCCTGCGCTGAATGTTCTGTGCACTGACGCACTTAACAGGAGTGCTCTGCTGTACGATACAAGCGCCGTGTATGACGCATCGCGGCTGTTAAGGGGGTCTAATGAAATGCTGCTGACGGCCTGGAAGAGGCCGTACAGCTTCGTTCTTTGAGCATGACCCTGGAGCTCCTGAAGTCAAACACTCACGTATTCCTGTGGTTATCTTCGACAGCTATGGTATATAATCATATAGTATCACCTGCGATGTGCTGTTACGCTAAAGTCAGACGGCGGTGGCAGCACACAGCTGATGAAACCATGTCCGATGATTACGGTACTCGCCAATGCGAAATCTGAGTGCACCTGTATACGTATTATTTGTTTCGCGATGTATTGAGGCAAAGAAGTTGAGACCGAAATCACCACACCGACTTAAGTGCCGTCACGCCAAGGCCTTCGCAGAGGGAGTGGCTTTATGAGGACGCAAGCATGATGAGCGGCATTGGAGCCAGCTGTGGAAGAAGACCACGACGAACGCGCGAGAAGCCGCATGAACGAGTTCGCGCGGTAACGCTGAGGGACACCGACGCTCAACCTAGGAACGGGTGCTATATGCTCTCAAAAGACGCGGGAACTAGGACTGCGGAGGTCCCTTGACCTTATACTAAGCAGTCGCAAAAGAGGAAGAGCCAGTCAATACTTCTGATCGGGCAGTTTTCATTCAAGGAAGCGCACTCCTAGAAATTTGCAATGGAAAAGCGCGCTGTATACAACGTTATGGTCCGCGTTCACAACTTATGCACGTAAGCAGGAATGCTCGCCAAAATAAAAGGTAATATATCAAAAAAATTTGATATTTGAATGCATAATAAAGCCGCATTGCAACTTACTAGTAAGGGCGCGTAATTCTTTCGTTATACTATTGCGGAAAATATATTCACACACTGTACTACACGAATTAGGTCGGCACAGTTGTCTAATTTAAAATGCTTTTAAGAGGAGTCCGTATGAACCGCACCAACCTCTCCACCTTTAGGGCTTGTACGTGCTGTATTAGTAGCAATGTTAAATTTAACTGCCAATTTTAAACCTCCAGCATTTGCGATGTGTGCCAAAGTTATCGAAAGCAAGCCGTGTAGATGGTAATAGGGCTTCTTTTTCTTTTTTTGCAGAATGAGGTACGACAAGTTTATCTGATTGCTGAACTGAAACTGCTGTTACTTTTTCCCTTTACATAACCTCTTCACGCTGTTTGTTTCCAAAGTTATCGCAATTTGTGGGAACGCTAACCTTTCATTAAGTAAAATAAATATATTCCGAGGTTTTACATCCTAAAACTACGATATGTATGTGAGGCACGTGGTAGTTGGAGACTTCGGAATAATTTTGACTTCCCGTGGTTCCATATCGTGCACCAAAATATGAGTAAAATGGGGATTTTGCATTTCGCCCCACTCGAAAGGCAGCCGCCGGGGCTGGGATTGAATTGGCGACCTCAAATTCAGCAGCGCATTGGCATGGACACTGAGGCAGCGTTGCGTGTAACTTTTCATTATTTTCTTGGTTTCTTAGAGTGGTAACGGAGCGGACTCGGGGTTCCGTGGTATTCGTGGCAGTTGGAATGCATTTCCCCAGAGCAGCCATCTACTTTAATGAGGCTACCTTTCATAATACCGCACAATCGACGCTGCAACGTCAGTGTTCCAAGAGAAACATTTACAGCCTTACGGGTATATGTTGTCGTTCCTCGCGAAGTCAGGATTTCACGTTTATTGAAGTGAAAGTCCCGTTTGAAAGTGAAAAATATGCTTTCCATCAAATACACACTTTTAATAACAATTACCTTAATCTGATGTACGGCCGTACAAATATTCAAGGGACTGTATTACTAATGAGAAAACATTACACGTGATTCTTTTTTTTTTTGAGAATACTTTGAGACTGCTGGTGGCACCTCAGATGAAGGTTGGCTCCTTTTACAACTGCCGAATGTACTCCTTCATTATGGTTACCCGCAGTGTACGTCTTGACGATCACGCAAGCTTCTTCACCGCCCAACGGTGCCACGGTGACCAGTCCTAAGTGGCCCGGACAGAATGGGCCGCAGTGCTTGGAGTTCTGGTACCTGGAGGAAAAGGGAGGCGACGCCAGTCTGCAAGTAATAAAAAACAATTCTAGGAGTCATACTCTTATATCTACAACATTGCTTCTCAGAATATGTTTCTCGACAGTTGTACTCGATAATTGATGGAGCGTCCATTAGGGAGAGTGCATTAGTAGAAAAAGAAAACAAATAAGAAACTTGCTTCGGTTATAACTTCATTACTGTACTAATTTATTATAAAAGGTTAGCGGTTTACTAAACTATCCACTACAGAAAAATTATATCAGCATATCAAGAACTCAACTATGGGTTCGGCATTAAGTTTCTCGCGCTTGAATAAGCGTTTTCAGACACGAAACTCGTAGAATGTATGGTACATAGAGAAATACAGGGTTAGTGATTTTGCACATAACTTTTGTTACTTTAAGAAAGCCCTTGTTCTGTTGAAACCTCTCTCTAAATAGGAGTGTCCTGCAGCTGCCTCTTTTGACTTACCCAGAAATACATTAGAATTTAAGGAAAAGAGAAAGTACGCTGAAATCGAAAGAGAACACCCGCTTGCTTAATTTGGAGTCACCCACATGCTACTTTTTTGTATTGTAGCTTCTATATCATCTTATGTTCGGAAGAGCAAAATCTCATGCTTTTCAGCGGCGCCGTCTATCATACTTGAATCCCAGCTTCAAACGCGTCACGTGAGTTATAGGCCGTTATCTGTAGGAGGTGCGCTCTTCGATAAATAGCGCTGTAAACTCCGGTATCAGTGAAGGCTAATAACCATAACTCTGAGCAAGCTCGAATTAGTCGAAGACTTCCTGGCCGACAAGCATCTTGACGTGTGCGTCGAGGAGATAGTTTATGTTAGGTTTATCTGCATTTTTCTTTTCTTTGAAGTAGGCAGACACGAAGACAGGATGGGTGTACTAGTAGATTACAAATTCGACAAACTTGAGTATTCCTTAGAAATAATAAAGCATGCATTTTGTGCTTTTCTTCAGGCTTGTACACATATTCATGAGTTAGAAACACCGTTTGCAGACAGCTTATCAACATGTTTGTGAAGGAGGCTGTAAGGTAGGTAATTATTTAACATGCACTGTGCATCTTGACACAAAAGGTTAACTCCACGTTAACGAAAGAAACAACCCCATCAAGACGAACCGCACTTAGCGCCACTGTTGTATCGTTTTTGACCAGCAACGTGACTTTGTACAGCTGCGAAAACCATCGCTTTATATCGAGCCTAGCTCCAAAAAGTCAGTCATATAAAAAAAAATTGCCCACAATCTCTTTTTAAGGACCACTGAAGGCAAATATAAGGCCAAATTGAGCTTTTAAAGTACAATTCCAGAAACATTGTAGCGCTTGTTTCGTGCAAAGATAAAAAAACTTCGTTTAAGTGAAAATCGCGTATGAAGGCTCCGCATACCTTTAGCGCAAGTCAAATCGCTCGCCCCGAGCTGGGAGGGGTAACATTGCATACGCCGACCCCGCCCTTTACTGCCGTCGGTGGATAAAACGACAGCCGAGAGACGGTGCTATGGTTATTTGCGCAAAACGCGAACGCCCGGCCATAGAGAAACCAAGCCAAGACCGATCGCTGGATTGCTTGCAGCATCTGCTCTTGATCAAGTGGCATGTACTGTTCGGGCATCCAGCGATATCACATGAACGTGGTATTTTCTGGTACTTGCAGTTTGCGTGAGTTGCACGAGCCAGCTAAACCAGCGTAGCGCTACGCGATAGCGAAACTACTGCGATGCGAAAGCGTGGACGGCGCGTGGTATATAGAGATTATATACCAAACTTTAGAGCGAATGCTGCCCAAAGCGCCCATGCGTTCAAATGAGTAACCGCAAGGGCGATGCCATGTTGCTACATTGCGCAGGCTCTCAGATGCACATGGTGAGATGTGATTCAGACGAGACGCGCAATCAACGCAACCCCGAGCCTTCCTCATTATGGTGGCGCGATCAAGTTCCCGCGCCTGCAAACGTATGCTTTCTCGCAACGTAAATTTTACGTCCATGTTTTATAGTCATCCGATCTTGCTGAAAGATATAGGGAATGAACTTTACATGTAGTCAATACGTTCGGGTTTCCTGTAAATGCTTCTTTTTGCATATTATTTTGAGTGTATTTAGTGTTGCAAAAATGGGAGTCATTGTAACATGGCGGAACCTTTGCAGTGGCCACTTTTGTCTCCCAGCTTTTCCTCTAGGAATAGCACACTACTATATATGTGACGCAGAATCGAGTGACAACGAAACCCTGGGTCATTGACAAGGGCAACATCAATTAGTTTTTTTTTTTCTAACGATCTTTAAGAGCTACACAAGTAACAATTTCTTCCGTCTTGCAATGCAGTGCAATGAACTTTTAATTACGAGTGGTTGTGTGCTATTGAGAGCAATATAACGAGGAGTGCCGATGTCATCAGGCGAATACTTGAATGCGTCGGGGAAGTATCACATCCTGTCCTGCATTTACCTCAAGTTATCGACTATTACAGCTCTGTCCGCCATAATATTGGTGCCTTAGACGCTATCGAGCATTATTCTATCGCTTTAGGTTGACTTTATACTTGCCTTCAGTGCCCCTTTAAGTATTGTAGGCTAACCCAAGGATGTTGATAAACTTTATTTCTCTGCGAATAAAAACGTAGTGATCGCAGTGACACAGCATTACATAGTTTGGTTAGAAACTACAACGAAGTAAACAGGAATGTTCATAGCTAAGCTTGGCTCGGCTAGCACAATACGTGTCAGCCAATCAACACTTAACGACGGATGTGTGAGCCGTGAATCAGTTCAAGTTGGGTTTTTCAGACACAATTCAATAGGAAATGTTGGATTCCAAATTAATATTCATAATTTCTTTGGTCTGAATGCGATCATGTGCGTATGCCATGTGAACAGTCGGTTGGCGTGAAGCCACAGCGTTCCAAACTCTTGTGCCCACTGGTACAACCCATCTGAATATTTAACGTCATTATCAACCAGAACTACAGGCCACCACAGAAACATTGCATTAACCCCTTACTTTGCAAGAACGAACGGATATAAGTTTTCTTTTTTTGCCTCTAACTGTAACCGTATGGAATTGTATAAGTGAATCAACATCATAATCTCGTAATTTTATGGTTTTTGTTTGCTTTGGCAATCTTATTTTCATTGTATGTACCATACATCGCCCTGCTTGCTTGGATCACCTGTCCGCAATAATTAAAAAAAAAAGGTAAGTTGCAGTCAATAAGCTGGTTTAGATTGTATATTTGATATATAATTAGAAAGGCGGATGGGGAGAAAGAAATAGCTTATTCTAGAAACAATAATTAGTTATATTTCTGGATTGGATCTATCTTTCTGCACATTTCCACCCTCCTCACCTTCGAAACGCTCCTGTGGCTTAAATAGTGTTGATGAGCCTATTTGCTACAGTGCTCTCCTTGTAGACGTGTAGTATACCCTGTACAAATCAGATAAGTAGTAGGGGTCGCGCGGCATGCAAGCAGAGCTGTAGCAAACCCCTGTCAGCGGCTGTATTATTTCCTTGATTTTTCACGTTAACTATACTCCGTTTTATACACAGCACTCAACGCTGTGGAAGCTAAGCAAGAAGTTCGGCCAAAAAGAGTTATCACTGCGCGCGTTGCGTCTATGCTTCGCTGCGCTCCAACAGCGTTCGCTCGCGTGAGCATGCACGTGGGCCTCCTGGCGACGGGTTGCAATTAAAAATGCGGAAAAGAACGACAAAAGTAAAAATGATCTAGGACTACGCATTAGCAGCCGTACACCGCAGTGTGTTTGTTACTAAGGATTAAAACTCGTTTGAGTCATTACTGAGCATATAAATAAATATATGTATATATATATAAACAGCGGCGCATTAGATCCCATAGATGAGATGAATATTTACAATTAGTATTAGGGTTATAATTATATTCGAGTGCTGATTGCCGTGCTATCGTTTGCTAACGAAGCTTTCCCTCAAGTCTAAATATTTTACGGCAGTTTGTCGTGTGCGTATCATGGCTACGCACGCTTATATCGCATTCCGTTTCTCTACCACGGGTGCGCTTTAAAACCACGGCGCTGCAGTTTTTGCTTTTCTCTTCTTTCTTCTTCTCCGCCCTTAAACTGGCTCTCTCAACTACTACACGCAGAGACAAAGAAACTGCGCGCGCATTAGATCCCATAGATGAGATGAATATTTACAATTAGTATTAGGGTTATAATTATATTCGAGTGCTGATTGCCGTGCTATCGTTTGCTAACGAAGCTTTCCCTCAAGTCTAAATATTTTACGGCAGTTTGTCGTGTGCGTATCATGGCTACGCACGCTGCAAAAACCGACTATCGCGGACAACATGAGTCTCTTTCCACGTAAGTGTGAGGGTCGGAGGAGGAGCTGTGGCGCTTGAAAGTAGCCTGGGGCCTGACGAACCAACCGACTGAGCTATCTTTCCGGGCAACATCGAAGGGTCACGAGTTCAAATCACCTGTTATGTTCCGTTTTTTTTTTTTTTTTTTTTCCGCCCCCTTTTTCTTTCTTTTTTTTCTTTCTTTTAATGTCTTTTCCTTTATTTTATCACTGTACGGGAACCCTCCTAAAAAAAAAAAAAATAGATATATATCTTCAAATATGTAAGGCCTCACATGTGCAGGTCATAAATACGAGGTTCTCTAGCCGAGTGCCATCCATGCGGTATAACCGAGCTCAGATTGGTCCACCTTGACTGACCAAGTAGGGTACCACTGTAGGTTAAATGAGGCGTACAACTCCTGCGGGACCCGCCGTGGTTGCTCAGTGGTTATGGTGTTAGACTGCTGAGCACGAGGTCGCGGGATCGGACCCCGACCACGGCGGCCGCATTTCGATGGGGGCGAAATGCGAAAACACCCGTGTACTTAGAATTAAGTGCACGTTAAAGAACCCCAGGTGGTCGAAATTTTCGGAGTCCTCCACTACGGCGTGCATAATCAGAAAGTGGTTTTGTCACGTAAAACCCCATAAATTAATTTTTAATTTAACTCCTACGGGGACGGTAGAGTATCCGTCTCCAGTGCAAGAGGACCGTGATTCAAATCCCGGTGCCGCGCTATTCTCCACCGGAAAATACAAAAAAAAAAACCGTGTGTTGAGAAAATTGCACAAACAGGCCTGGAGTGCGGCCTGATCCCGGTGACCAGAACCGGTAACGCACTCTCTCACCAGAGCAGGATTGGCCACCCTGGTGCAGTACTTGGCCACAACCTCCTATATGAATACAACAATCGAACCCCGGCCCTCAGTCCCCAGCAGCCGCGAAGCAACTGACCACGGCGGCGGTCAGATCTGTGACGCTGCAGAGGGTGCTAAGAATACCTGGCTCCGGACAGGCCGCCATTGGAATCTGAACCTGGCAACGTTTAACGTTAGAACGCTATCTAGTGAGGCGAGTCTAGCAGTGTTATTGGAGGAATTAGAGGGTAGTAAATGGGATATAATAGGACTCAGTGAGGTTAGGAGGACAAAAGAAGCATATACAGTGCTAAAAAGCGGGCATGTACTGTGTTACCGGGGCTTAGCGGAGAGACGAGAACTAGGAGTCGGATTCCTGATTAATAAGGAAATAGCTGGTAACATACAGGAATTCTATAGCATTAACGAGAGGGTGGCATGTCTTGTTGTGAACCTTAATAAGAGGTGCAAAATGAAGGTTGTACAGGTCTACGCTCCTACATCTAGTCATGATGACCAGGAAGTCGAAAGCTTTTATGAAGACGTAGAATCGGCGATGGGTAAAGTCAAAACAAAATACACTGTACTGATGGGCGACTTCAATGCCAGGGTAGGCAAGAAGCAGGCTGGAGACAAGTCAGTGGGGGAATATGGCATAGGCTCTAGGAATAGCAGAGGAGAATTATTAGTAGAGTTTGCAGAACAGAATAATATGCGTATAATGAATACCTTTTTCCGCAAGCGGGTTAGCCGAAAGTGGACGTGGAGGAGCCCGAATGGTGAGACTAGAAATGAAATCGACTTCATACTCTGCGCGAACCCTGGCATCATTCAAGATGTAGACGTGCTCGGCAAGGTACGCTGCAGTGACCACAGGATGGTAAGAACTCGAATTAGCCTAGACTTGAGGAGGGAACGAAAGAAACTGGTACACAAGAAGCCAATCAATGAGTTAGCGGTAAGAGGGAAACTAGAGGAATTCCGGATCAAACTACAGAACAGGTATTCGGCTTTAACTCAGGAAGAGGACCTTAGTGTTGAAGCAATGAACGACAATCTCATGGGCATCATCAAGGAGTGCGCAATAGAAGTCGGTGGTAACGCCGTTAGACAGGAAACCAGTAAGCTATCGCAGGAGACGAAAGATCTGATCAAGAAACGCCAATGTATGAAAGCCTCTAATCCTACAGCTAGAATAGAACTGGCAGAACTTTCTAAGTTAATCAACAAGCGTAAGACAGCGGACATCAGGAACTATAATATGGATAGAATTGAACAGGCTCTCAGGAAAGGAGGAAGCCTAAAAACAGTGAAGAAGAAACTAGGAATAGGCAAGAATCAGATGTGTGCGTTAAGAGACAAAGCCGGCAATATCGTTACTAATATGGACGAGATAGTTCAAGTGGCTGAGGAGTTCTATAGAGATTTATACAGTACCAGTGGCACCCACGACGATAGTGGAAGAGAGAATAGCCTAGAGGAATTCGAAATCCCACAGGTAACGCCAGAAGAAGTAAAGAAAGCCTTAGGAGCTATGCAAAGGGGGAAGGCAGCTGGGGAGGATCAGGTAACAGCAGATTTGTTGAAGGATGGTGGTCAGATTGTTCTAGAGAAACTGGCCACCCTGTATACGCAATGCCTCATAACCTCGAGCGTACCGGAATCTTGGAAGAACGCTAACATAATCCTAATCCATAAGAAAGGGGACGCCAAAGACTTGAAAAATTATAGACCGATCAGCTTACTGTCCGCTGCCTACAAAGTATTTACTAAGGTAATCGCAAATAGAATCAGGAACACCTTAGACTTCTGTCAACCAAAGGACCAGGCAGGATTCCGTAAAGGCTACTCAACAATAGACCATATTCACACTATCAATCAAGTGATAGAGAAATGTGCAGAATATAACCAACCCTTATATATAGCTTTCATTGATTACGAGAAAGCGTTTGATTCAGTCGAAACCTCAGCAGTCATGGAGGCATTACGGAATCAGGGTGTAGATGAGCCATATGTAAAAATACTGGAAGATATCTATAGCGGCTCTACAGCCACCGTAGTCCTCCACAAAGAAAGCAACAAAATCCCTATAAAGAAAGGCGTCAGACAGGGAGATACGATATCTCCAATGCTATTCACAGCATGTTTACAGGAGGTATTCAGAGGCCTGGAGTGGGAAGAATTGGGGATAAAAGTTGATGGAGAATACCTTAGCAACTTGCGATTCGCTGATGATATTGCCTTGCTTAGTAACTCAGGAGACCAATTGCAATGCATGCTCACTGACCTGGAGAGACAAAGCAGAAGGGTGGGTCTGAAAATTAATCTGCAGAAAACTAAAGTACTGTTTAACAGTCTCGGAAGAGAACAGCAGTTTACGATAGGTAGCGAAACACTGGAAGTGGTAAGGGAATACATCTACTTAGGGCAGGTAGTGACCACGGATCCGGATCATGAGACTGAAATAACCAGAAGAATAAGAATGGGTTGGGGTGCGTTTGGCAGGCATTCTCAAATCATGAACAGTAGGTTGCCCCTATCCCTCAAAAGGAAAGTGTACAACAGCTGTGTGTTACCAGTACTCACATATGGGGCAGAAACCTGGAGGCTTACGAAAAGGGTTCTGCTGAAATTGAGAACGACGCAACGAGCTATGGAAAGAAGAATGATGGGTGTAACGTTAAGGGATAAGAAAAGAGCAGATTGGGTGAGGCAACAAACGCGGGTAAACGACATCTTAGTTGAAATAAAGAAAAAGAAATGGGCATGGGCCGGACATGTAATGAGGAGGGAAGATAACCGATGGTCACTAAGAGCTACGGACTGGATTCCAAGAGAAGGGAAGCGTAGCAGGGGGCGGCAGAAAGTTAGGTGGGCAGATGACATTAAGACGTTTGCAGGGACAACATGGCCACAATTAGTACATGACCGGGGCAGTTGGAGAAGTATGGGAGAGGCCTTTGCCCTGCAGTGGGCGTAACTAGGCTGATGATGATGATGATAAACAGCGGCGCACTGTTGTGGTCACGAAACATGGAACCATATCCAAGTGCGAACGAAGCCACTGCAGAAAGGCTCTCTAGCCTCTACAGTATTGAATGTTATGTATGGAATGGACAAGAGACACATTTACTCGGTAGCCACAGCTAGCTCTCACTGTCTCCTCCACCCATATTCATTGTGCATCAAGAACCATGCCGGGGTTCTCATCCTTACTTGTGCCGATTGCACTGTGTATCACTGCAAACAAACGCAAGGCTTCGCTCTGCGCTCACTTCGGTGTGCTGTCATAACGCAGGTGGAGCTAGTCGTGAATGACGCACGCACAGTTGTTTGGAGGAAACCTGTGCACATGGAACGGCAGTGGATGCTGGCGCGAGTTGACATCGTGCAAGACAAAACATTCCAAGTGAGTCACCGAGGAAATAAATGATTACCCATATCCAAAGCAAATTTTTGGAATATGTGGGAAGCGAAGCTATCGTGAAGCCGTTAATGAATTGGTGTAAATTCGTTCATGTCATTCCTGCGTCATTGGTATAAAAGAAACTGGCGTACGCGCTGAAGTTCTCGCGTCACTACTTATGTCGCTACTTGATATTGCCTTGCATTTCTTCAATTATTCTTAATAAAATTAAGTTGACTGCCCGTTTATTGGCCAGTCCACCACTATGAGTTTGTGACAAAGTATTGAAATCACCATCATTATGATCATTATACGCGGTAATTATCTCCAAGAGGCATGGAAATATACGTGCCATTGAGGCGTAATGATCACGAAAATAGGCAAATAAAGTCAAAGTCGCTACCACTATTAAAGGAATTGTGCTCCAAATAAGATGCATTTATTGCAATTAATATATTAAGGTGTAATTTGTTTTGTCGCTGAATAATACCACACAGAACAAGGCTAGTGGCGTGGGCACTATTAAGGGTAGTAAATGAGGCAGTGCTGTTCTACGTGCGAGCTATTCTGCAGCACGGCAGCAGCAGCAGCAGCTGCAGCACCTAGCCAGCAACCGCGGTCGTGGAGGTGCGGCAGCATTCGCTAACGAAACTTCGGTGTTAAAGTGAAGTCAATCAATAAATGAGCAAACATCATCACAGTTCTCTACATAATGTGTCAGTTGCGAATAAAAATATATTAGGCGTCTACTACTTATTGCCGGTAATTGTGAAAAAGGGATCAAACAAATATATGTATATTTGAATTAGCGGAGAAAATTATGCTTCTAATGACTAAGCAGGAAAACACTTTTTCCGAAAAATGTCGGTGTAGTTGAATCTGAAAATATTTCCGGTTTCAGAAAATATTTCAGCCTAGGCCAATCCAACGCTGGTTAGTCCATGGGAGCGCAGTATAGCTATCCTAACTTAATAATTAGAAGCTATGTGAGTTCATAGGCGACGGGGTGAAATGTCACTGCGCTGAATAGGCGTAGGCACGGAAAAGGCATGAATGAAATTTGTTTGCTGTAATTGTGCTCAATAAAATGGTAACAGTCTTTATTTTTTGCATTTATTACCACCAGATGTCGCATACTGATGCTGGCAGCACTCAAGTGACATATCTGGGTCTTATCTTTTCGCACAGATAAATCAAGTAATGACATTGCGTTTATTCAACAGCAAGTCACACACATAGTCATGCAATATAAATACCATCGTGTGTACATAAACGAAAGAAAGACCTAGTCAAAAAATTTATCAAGGTACTCTGAGGATGACGGGGAAGCGCGAATGCTGCAACAATGAAAAACGGAGCCCTTTGGGCCTGAAATAAATAAGAGGTGGCGCGAACAATTCCGAAAGGCGTAATGATGCTTTTTATAAGGTTCTCCATGGCAGTCATGATTGTAGACATATAAGCAGGTGTGCTTTGCTTTCTTTGCCAGCAATCGTCCTAACCAAATATCAATGGCCAAGAAGCAGGTCTTTTGGAAGTGTTTTTAACATAATTATTAAAAAAATAAAGAAAGCTGTAATTAATTTTGAGGTAGAACAATGCAGAACAAATGAATAAAAAGAAGTGATCAACAAATAATTTCGCAAGTTAAGTAAGATAATCGGGCTCTTTCTTCTTATGGCTCAGACATTTTATTGTATTCCTCGTCTCGCGTTTGCCTTTTATTTGTTGCGTCTTCCATGTATACACTGGCCAGACGGACTATTTTCTTGAATGTCTGCCTGCCTTTCCATTTTACTTGTGTTGTCTGAACAAAGCGCCTGCGTCCTTTTTTTCTGTCCTCTTCTATGAATATTTCCCCGCCGTCGGTGCAGCTGGCATTTAGAGCAAACTTCTCGGGCAGCCTGACTCAGTCACTGAGCATCGACGACGTTATTCTGCGACCGGACGCTTGCGACCACCCCGCCGGATGCGACTTCACCGACGGTCTGTGCGGCTACGTGAACAAATTCGATGGCTGTTTCCGATGGCTCGTCGGAACTGGTCGTCTGGAAAATCCCCATCTCTACCGTGGTGCTCCTGTGCCTGAAGGTAAGCCCGTGCGAATGCTTCATAATTTCCTCCACTTCTGTCCTGCTAAACGCCCGTATTCATGATAGTGCAATATTTACATGAGCGAACAGAGTTCCTATGACCACTGCCTATGCTTCACTTACAGTAAATATCGCGCCTATATAGACAGCGTGTGAAGGTTGTGCAAATGCATCGGTAGCATGAAACACTGAATGTAAATGGGCCCTTTGCAGATGAATGTTGCGCATAAAACCCGTATGCATCCCGTATTAGGGCTAGTACTAGTAATAGCCGACATTTATGTTTACTATTGGCACATTATAATCCATTTTTAATTATGTCGAGACCAGCGTCGCCGAGACCAGGCCAGCGTCGAGACAGCAAGCGTAGACGTTCATCCGTTCGTGTTTGTTCGCACGCGCTTGCCACCATGCTCGCTAATTTATTTAGTGAGAGAACGTTTACTGCAATCTACGATGTCTATAAAACTAAGAGCCTTACTTCTTGTAGTTGTCTAACATTTGCCTGTCCCTATACATGCTTCGCTTTTCGGGCGAAACTGTGACTTTTACTAGCGTAAACAGTGCCTTCCTCCAGTGATAGTGCACACCGGGCAAACGTAGTCGTTGTCAAAGGTTTGCAAGTCGCTGAGCACTTGACACGCCGTGTCACTTAGCTCTGTAACAAAAAAAAAGCGCGAAGTTCCAGATGTTTCAAAACCCCGTTGACTGAAATTCAGTTCACGAGGGTTGCAATGTGGGCTTGTTAGTAACGTATCTAGGATAGGTTTATGGTAGCGCCATTAAAAGACAGGACAAAAGAACAGTTGTCGGATGTTAGCGCCGTGTGTGTCCCTGTGTGTCTTGTTTTTTGCTGTCTTTTAAACGCGCTACCTTAAACCTTTGTAAGACTGAAACAGACCGTCATCCCGAGCTGTACACCAGTACTTCCTATAATAGCGTCGGCATACAAGCAGAATATATAGAGGATCCTCTAAGCAAGATCCATTATCATGATTTGCCTTGAGATTATTGATTTACCTGTTGGCGAAGCTTGTGTATTGTGGCGTACCTCTATTAAACGTCTGCAGACGACATGCATAATCACGTACGCATCCGGCATCACTTGTCGCTAGAACTATATATCGTGTGCATTTTATATTGTTACATGGAGTTGGATTGAGTGTAGCGAAATAAGTTATTTTTATAAAGTAGCATTTTATTTTGTTCTATTTAGTCGTCCATTTGTCCATCCTTTTCATGTGCAATCAACGTATATTTAAGGGCGTTCTCTGTATATGCAAGACCGTTACCAAAAGAAAAAGGGGGGGGGGGGGGGCGGTTCATTTGGCAGCATAGATCAGACAGATTACGAGCCACGTTTATTAGCAAATAGCAAAGCTGTAATTCTGTTTCTTCTCACTTTATACTCGGCGAACAGGAACATCTTACTGATTTACAGAGGAAAACAACGAAAGCAGGGATGACACGAATACTCTCCCCGTTTTCTTTGTCTCAGCAACTATTTGCACTGTAAGTCATAAAGCAACCATTGCTGAGCAATAGAATAAGGAACGAAGAAATAGGCCACAGGACGAGCGCTTGCACAAAAATTACGGTTCTCGGTAGGGCTTGGGTATTGCTTTTCTGTAGCGCATATTTTGCCAATTTTATGCTGTCTTCGATATCCTGTTGTAATTACTCGCTTTGTTTCTTAATCAAAAGCTAAATATACATTAAAAAAAACGGGAAGTGCCGAAAAACGGGATGAACTAACGCCCATTGCAGCAAATTGCGGGATGACGTGTGATTGCTTTTTGTGGAATTTCGTGCGACGTCCGATCGCAGGCAGGTCATCCACGTTCGCCTACCTGGACCTCACCACCGACAGAGCAGAAGTTGAATCGGAAGAAGTGCCCAAGCAGATCAAACCCATAGCCTTACAGAGTCCGATTTTTGATGTGGCCGACGGAGGCATTGACGTGGCGATTGAGTACTTCAGAAAAGGTTTTGGTAAGTAAGCACAAGCACTCTTTCTCGCTGCGAACGTGCCTTTAAAATAAAAAGTAAAACTTGAATTATAACGTCTAACGCATGAGAAAAACGCTTAGCGTGCACTACAGTAAAACAACTGGAAATTTGATATTTCGAAATGTTGCAGATTCAGTCTGGTTGTCTTCGCCCTGCAGAAATTACATAGTTGCTTTATTAAAAATTGAAAATAAAAGCAACATGTGTGTTTTATGAAACGTCATTGCTTTTCAATAAAAATTACGTAATAGCTAGATTTTTCTATTAGCAAATGTTATTTCCCTGCCTATTACTTGGACGTTTCATATTCATTGCAGAAGGTCTGCTAAAGAAAGAATAGGCAAGCATTGCTTCCTTCGCGCAGCGTGCAATCAGCACAGATGGATGTAAGAACGAGCAATCGTACACACCGCATGTTTCGGTTGAACTCTCAGGGAAGCATTTCATTTGAACTCCAACCTCGAACAAAATACGTTTCCAGGGTATCGTATTACAGTGCATCCTTTTTACTTTGCGTCTGTACACATAGGACCACCTCATGGAGTTCTGGATAGCCTAATGAATCAAACCAGCACTTTTTTGACGGTGGGAACTTGCGGCGAAATACCGCCAGTTGTCTGCATTGGACATACGATAGCAAGGTAGATCGGTTAAGGTGCGTCTACTGTAGCGAAAGAAGAGGCAGAAAGCCTGCCGCCAAAACATACGTGTGGCAACATTTTCCTGCCACGTGTAGGGAACGGGTCTCCGGAACTATTTTTACAGCATGCGGTTCAACACCGATCAGTGATACCGATAAGGGGCGGCCAATTGTATTCCCGGGGGCAAAGGCTGCCTAGAACTATCACGTTAACTCAGCATCGCTCATCCCAGTGGCAGTAATTTCAGCTGGGAGCCAATCTTTCATGTGCTTGCCGCTGCGGCCAGAACTGCCGCAAGTATGGCCAATGCCAACGCTGGCTTGCTTTGCTCCGAATGATTTTCTGCATTCGGTTTCTGCTACTGGGGTCATGCTTTTAAAAAATACATTTCCCAGAGTAAACGAAGTGAAGGACTTATGTCTAACGACTCAACTGAGGTGCAACCGTAAGTCAAAGTTATGTTGCGTTTTTATCGCAGCGAGAACACGTAATGCCCCAGTGCCCACCCTCCCTATGTTATCTCCTTAGATATCTCCACAGCGAACCTATCCGTGTCCTGCTACAATGAGGGAGCATCGCCGAAGCGTGAAGTAGTGCACCAACTCGAACTGGATGAAGTCTCGGTGTGGACGACGGCGAACTTGACTCTCGAGCAGGGTGCACAGTGCCAGCTCGTGATTCAAGTCGTTAGAGGAGCTTGGACAAACGGAACAATGGCCATTGGAAGAATCAAGGTTACGAAATCGCAACCAGGTATGTCGTATGTAGCGTGCGCATCACAAGATTAAAACCTTACATTCCCGAACTTGCGTATTAAATATGCTCATAGAATGTCGACAAAAATGAACAACGATAAAACGACAGCGTGCCTTAATAATATATTCTACTAAGTTAGGCAACATAGAGGCTCAATTATATTGACGTTTATGGAAGGCGACTCTATAATTTGCAAGTGTATGAGATTACAAGCCCGTAGTTTTCCTGCTAAAGGGTAACTTTGGATTTATCAGGTACCAACGTTTCACAGTCTATGGCATGAAAATATGAATCTCTTGCGTTATCGTAAAATTTTCATACTAGCTGAATTTTTACTGTAATAAGAAATGCATAGATATTGTATCAGGCGTGAAATTTTTCAAATACGATGTTATCGCGAATTTATTTTTTTCTTAGATATTTAAAACCATTTAGGTACCGTCCAGAGAGAGTAAAAGTGCTTATTAGCACTTTGGCCACACAGGCATTCATGATTGCATAAAATTCATGTTAAAAAACTCTTGTCCGTGTAGTGTGGTAGCAGCAAAATCCTGCGGGACAACCCGTGAAATTACCTTACTTGAAGCTTGGTGTGTTCGTGTTCGCCCAGTGAAATAATTTCTTGTTACACCCTCGCTTTTTCGCAAAACAATAAGTTCAAGAGGATGTCACAACCTAGCTATCTCACAAATTAGTAATTAGCATCTAGAAGCATTAAAGATGCTGCGGGGCTAAATGCCACATATATGTGCTTATGTCCTGCTTTTTTTTTGCTTTTTTTACCTCAGTAATTCATGCTGTTTCGTGTTCCCATCTGCGCTTGCCCGCCAACATGGCCTTATTGAAGGAAAAAAAAAGAAAATAAGCATTTAGTCGTTTCTTTTGGCACGACAACAAAGTCATAGGAACGCACTGAAACCTTTCATTCAAGACAGGAATGTGGAACCATCGCCTCTTCCGTCAACATTCTACATAGCACCGCTGCTTTTATTCAGATGCATGCACCATCCAGTTTGAACGTTTATGGCAGACAGCGGTCAACATTTCAGTGCGTGCATGAGTGTGTGCGTGTGTGTGTGTGTGTGTGTGTGTGTGTGTCTGTGCGTGTGCGTGCGTGCATGCATGCGTGCGTGCGTGCGTGTGTGTGTGTGTGCGTGCGTGCGTGTGTGCGTGTGTGTGTGTGTGCGTGCGTGTGTGCGTGTGTGTGCGTGCGTGCGTGCATGAGTGCGTGTTATTTATTTATTTTTATTTATTTATTTTACAAGTACTGCCAGCCTTGTTACCGGGCGTTAGGCAGGAGTAGGCATTTGAAATAACAAAAAACATATATGAAATAAGGTCAAACAAGATAACAGACACTGAACAAGAACCTGCATAAAAAAAAACATAAGAGAAACCTTTCACAATCATGATTTGATTAGTAAAAACGAGAGATGAAAGCTATGGTTTATTCACAAAGTGCAGAAAGAAAGGATGAAACCGTTGGACATTCGACCGTTGTGGCAGGTAGTGCGTTCCATTCAGAAATCGTGCGCGGGAAAAAAGAATTTTTAAATACGTTAGTCCTGCAGGTAAAATCTCTAACGTTTTTGTTGTGATAAGAGCGCGTGTAACGGTGACTAGCCGGTAGAATATATGCTGTTTTATCTATTCCTAATTGATTGTTATAGAGTAAGAAAAAAAATTTCATTCTGTCCCGGTAACGCCTTATTGCAAGGTTTTCCAGTTCTGCAGCTTCTAGAAGAGATGATGGGGATGTGCGCCAGCTGTACGAATTGAAAATAAACCTGGCTGATTTTCTTTGGACTTTCTCAATTTTAGTGATGTTGGTTAGTGTGTGCGGATCCCAGACAATCGCAGCGTATTCTAGAATGGGTCGGATGAATGTTTTATATGCTAAGAGTTTTATTTCAGGTGAAGCGTTTCCTATTGATCGCCTTAAAAAGCCTAGTTTCTTCATTGCTTTATTATAAATGTATGCTACATGTTCATTCCACCTAAGATCTGATGTTAATACTAATCCCAAGTATTTGTACGTGGACACGTTTCATTGAACATTAAAGAAGGCGACGTTTAACTTAAACGTCAATGGTTTACCGTCCGTTGCCCGATTTACAATTTTCGCATTCAGTTTTCTTTAGAGTTCTTCGCCGTCGTGTGAGTAGCGTCCCGCTAAAATAATAAACTACGTGCAACCTTCATGCACTGTACGACGATGGCCTAGAAGAGACGTACTCAGAAGCGTTACATTCGAGGCACATTGTTGTGAACCTGAAAAGATACCTTTATACTCCACTTAGAATAACCGAACACAACTACAGTGAAAGACAAGCCACTGAATATCAACTGGCCAACCTACAGCAATGGAAAGCCTTTAGATGTTTTTTTCGCCATTATTCTATTCTATTTTGCCCTCGTTAGTTTTTCATTCATTTAAGGATTTCTGTTCGCTTGTCGGTGCTTGAAAACGCCGTAGCTTTGTTTATCTACACCTGCTTCCACGACGTGATAAAATACGAAGTCCCGGAAGTCTTTGGGAAAACGGCGCCTAATTCTTAGCATTCGCAAACAGTTTGAACGTGCATCCATAGAAGACGTTAATGTGCTTCGAAGCGAACCGCACTGTCTTTCATGAGTGACCATTCATTACGCGAAAAGCTCTTCTTGTGCGCCTGTGTTGTTCAACCTCTTGTTCCAAGTGCACCGCTGTCCGTTATTCGGTTCATAGGTGCTATTCTGCAGCCAACTTGATGCCTCCGCCGTAAATATACCTGCTACTTCTTTATTATTATCCTAAATGTTCTCTCGCCATTTTCCTGTAAGCCTGTTTTCCAAGCCTGTCGTGGTTATTTTTGTATTTGTTATTCCAACTACATATTTAAACATTATCTTTACTTAGCACGATGTGTGGATGAAATGCCTTTTGTACACATTTTCCTTCCACTTTTCCACTTATCTGAACGGCTACATCTGCCGAACTAATGCCAACAGCGGCCATCGTTATAGAAGCAAGACGAAGTCCTAGCTGCGGATGTTGTGGCCTGTACTTTGCTGATGATTTCATCACGAGAGCCGCATGCACATTTTTCATGTCAGAATACAAGCTAGGTGCCATTTTAGGCGCTGCGTGTTTGAAGAAAATAACTATGCCGCCATTAGTTCGACGAGCTACCTGGCAGCAAACCTGGGTTTAGAATTGCAAACTTCGAATAAAAGTTTTTGCGATATAGTTACATATCTGTAATAATTGAGTGTGGTTTTCTTCCATTCAATCCTTTTTATATGCATACTCGTCACTGTGGTCATAGAAATGGGCTCTCCGTGCGTTCAAAAGGAAATTTATTTACGATGGTGTGGAAAGGAAGCATACTGACGCATTATCGAATCGCGTCATTGGAAAACGCATAACCACTCATTCATTTACGTTTTTCTCTTTGTCTTTCAGGTGTTCATCCAAAGCCAGCCTCCAATTCAGCAAGTGAGTAGTTAGCGAGAGTCCAGTCGTATGTTTGTAGGTAACATGAAATAAGTATATCAACAATGGCGTATGATTAAACGGTTCAAACCATTGCCCTCCACCTCTGCCCTAACTTAACATAGCAGACATCGCGCCCATTTTTCACGTACTTGGCTTTTTGTTTTTTCTATAGGACGAAGTATATTTCCTGGGAAAAAAACTCTAACGGTGGGCAGAATAAATGTGTTTTAATCATGCCTGCACTGCAGCGCGCAGAGAAGAGCAAGCACACACTCAAAAAAACGTCGCAGTTTTGCCCGACAGGCGAAGCATCGATTGCGATTGCAAATTAGTGGACAGCTAGCTATGCGAAGTAAGGATAGTAGCTCTATCGACCCTATAAACTTGTGAACATAGGCATACTACGTGAATTTAAAAGAAGAAAAAAAGAACATGGTGTCACACGCGCACAAGTAAACAAGAACACATCTCATGCGATGTCCGCGGAAAATCGCAGTCAAAACGCGCGAGTGAGGAAGCCCGGCAGCAGTAGCAAGCTAATTGACTTTTGCGTCTCGCATCAACGTGAACTAAGCCGCCAAAACACATCGCGCGGTGGCCTCTGAACCCGTCCGAAATACCTTTCAAGACACAGCGGCCAGATGGGCACGCGCGGCCGTCCGGGCCACCCTGAGTAGCAGGCCCAGGGTTCTACTAGGACGCATAAATACCCAAGAATGTGGATGGGGAAGCAGCGCGGCGGTAGCTCAATTGGTAGAGCATCGCATGCGAAATGCGAAAGTTGTGGGTTCGGTCCCCACCAGCGGCACGTTGTTTCTTTTCATCCACTTTGAATTCCATTAATTTATCTTTTCTGTGTTTCACTTTCCTTGTTATATGTGTATATATATATATATATATATATATATATATATATATATATATATATATATATATATATATATATATATATATATATATATGCTCTTTTAAATATATAAATAAATTACAGGAGTAAATACATATATTTACTCACTTACTCTTTGATGTAAAGTAAAATGGAAGGAAAGGAAAACAAACGAGAACATTGATGCTGCCTCTGTTCACGGATAACGTTGTCAGGCATATCGACAGTCCGTATGAGTACGGCATTGCCACTATCAATTTACAGAAGCTGTTAATGCTCCTTCTTCTAGTTTGGAGCGCTGTGTACATACGTATATTTATTTTTCATATTGTTACAATATAGTGAAAGTTAAAGCAGCTACACAGTCAACAAGAACAGAATAAAAAAAAAACGCATCCCGACAAATGCGGGAGTGTTCATTTGAATACATATTATTAGCAAGGCAGCTAGCTGATCGAGGAGCTATCAAGCTCTTAGTGTGACTTTGTATTCCTGTGCGGTGAATTTTCATTCGAAGCATTTCTGCCTTTGGGCACTTTGCAGTAGGTATAGGTTCCTGTCTCGCCTCGCTTTAATAAAAAGAGATTCATGTGTAACCAACGGCAGAATTGAACCTATGCCGAGGTGTGCAGCGGCATGATGCTCTAACCACTGGGCCACGATCAGACGCGTATTTCTCTCGTTCCGCAGGGAGCCAGCTCTTTAAAACAGTCAGCGCGTACGCCACGCGCCACTTGCGCGTCTCCTTTCCCCGTGACATGCAGCTCATGATTCAGATCGCCGTATTAGTCTGTGCAATCTCCGGCACCTGCTCACTTTCCCGCGTACTTTCCTCTTAGTAGTTTACGCTACCTAGAAGCTGCGCGATGTGGTATACCAACTACATTATCGCCCAAGGTAATCATGCTTTAAAATTTGTTTCGCTGCAGCACAAATTCCATCGCCTTTTGAACCTCTATGTACGTACGACTGTATAACACGTTGTGGCTGATCACGTCACAATCTGTGTTTTTCTCGCTGACGCTCATCTGCTACCCATGTAGAACCCAACAATTATGTCCTAAGGTACCGTCGAAAAGCCGGCGTAGAAATCATGCCTTTGCTGTCGCACGATCGTCTTCGACATGGTCGTTGTCTTTGTGCTGCTGTCATCGCGAACATGTACGCTCGCGGTCCATAAGCACAACTACCAAATTTACTCAGACACTATAGGTTCATCTTATAATGGTTTGCGGAACCCCAAATAATGCTGGATAGCGAGCTACCTGCAAGGTACCAGGTATCGCATTACAATGTCGCACAAGAGGAGCAGAGTTTTCATGGCACTTCCAAAGGTTGCAGCCACCGGCTTTAGTTCACTGTGAGCTCGACATTATGTTATTCGATTCCTACAGAAAAACAAGATTTATCGCTGTTTTCAGGAATATGAGCGCTTTA
The DNA here is from genome assembly GCF_023375885.2 of Dermacentor andersoni. Classification (NCBI taxonomy): domain Eukaryota; kingdom Metazoa; phylum Arthropoda; class Arachnida; order Ixodida; family Ixodidae; genus Dermacentor; species Dermacentor andersoni. The sequence goes on along the minus strand of NC_092817.1, from coordinate 145,338,049 downwards.
TTTATCTGTCATATAATATTTTGCTAGGCCTGACTGTTCTTCTTCTCTCCACAAAAAAAAATCTTCTATGAAAAATTGTCCCCTTTTCCATAGAAGCCCGCATCTCACGGCGTCTTTGCTATTGCAGTGCAGAATAGATGGAAGAGCGTGGTCTGAGGGCATGAGTCGCCCACAGTTTCGTACTACTTCAGCACAACTTCACGCTTTCTCGCTGAAGTTCACAGGAATTTCTTGATGGTGGAGACTTACAGTTTGAGAAACACTTCCGTAAGGTATGGCCGCTGTGACAAAGCAGGCCTGTTGAAACTGTAATTTATTCCCGAATAATATTGATGTATTGAGCACGAGACTAAGATGGCTAATAAGCAAATATAGAAAGGGTGAAGGTAAACATCGGCCATGTTACTAACAACCACTTCTATTTATTTTTCATGTGTACCTTACGTTTGCTTTCTCATCTGGCCGTCTTTCTCTTTCGCCGCACAACTTCCATCTCCCTGAATTGGTGTATCACGCAACACTAACTCCGGTTTTCATGGAGATGAGCAAGCAATCGCCACAGGGAACAAAAACAAGGAAAAAAACTTGATCGTGTTTCCAGCCTTATTTTGAAATGTTTATTAATTAAATGTACAGGTCGTACGCTTAATCGCACGCGCGGAAACCTACCCGAGATATACACCAGTTCATTGGGCCATCTACTAGATATAAGACACGACCTAGCCTTTATCGCGTTTTGAACAAGTCTCATAAACTTTTTTTCTTCCTTGTTTTGCCCATGGCGAGTGTTTGTTTGTCACCAAGCCCCTTGCCAGGCGATGTTTTGTAGAAGACTGGATTGTTGTAACTCGGGTTTTGCAACTCTTGCACTGTGCTGTCTCTAAAATATACGGGCAGAGGGCGGCACTTTCTGAGGACGAACGGCGCAGGTTACAAATCCGTGACAAAGTGCCGAGAACACAAGTTTCACAATAGCTCGTCGGTCAATAAATCGTTCCACTGGGGCAAGTCGAGCAACAGCTGACAGCTGGACGCCTTATAGTGCGTCTGGATCTAAGTTTCATGTTTCTGCAGTGACGTGAGTTTCTTTCACAAGGGCAGAGGCGGGAAAAGACTTGTCTAATCGCCCTTTCCGTATTGGCGTCAGGTCGCCGTAACTGGCCAAGTAATTTACTGGCTGTGCAATGTTTTAATCTGGACAAGCCGCACATATTCGTGGAACTCTAAGAAGTGCTTTTCGGTATATTTGCTTCGAGCTAGGTATGACTGAGCCATTGCGCAACCTATATGCGATGTTTTCGGGCCATACAAGACGAAACCATTTGCCTAACTGGAACCAATGCAGGTCTAATTATCTTGGTCAACAGTTCATGGGATGCGCCAGCTTTTGCTTTGGCTTAGACTGACACATTATGATAGGGACACCGTAAAAAAACTGGAGTGGTTAGACATGGTTGAATCACTACGTCAAGGCATTGCCAAGCTTATCGCGTTCAGATTTAAATCGTTGTATGATCTTTCTAACTTAATCGGTGACTTTCTCAAGAATAATGAGAGCCTTCAGTCTGTAGCATCGTACAGCACAATGTGGTAGTGTCGAACATTGGTACCCTCATGGCTCAGATTCAAAAGTGAACTGAAGTGACTCGTTTTCGTTAGATGCAATCAGATGAAGCCGACAGACAATGAAGCGAAAGGAACTACAAGGGAAATTACCTGGCGTGTTATTGAGACGTTGAAATGTTAAAGGGGGAGGGTCGGGTAGTGTCAGCCTGTGCGACTCATGGCCATGGTAGCCAAAGAATTTTCTACATCCATTGCCATGACCCCGAGTGGGGATGACTGAGAGTCCGAAAGCCAGACCTACTACATATACAAAAACACCCATGGACGTGAGCTAGAGACCAGCCGCCACCATGACATTGCCAAGTTGCATTTTGTCCTCTTTCACTTACTTTCACCTTATTATTTATACATTTAGATTAAAGCCAAAGGCAATTTCCCCTATGTTTATATTGGCTTCATTTGCTTTTGTCTAGCTTGCTCAAAATGTAGCCTACTTCCGAATATTGATGGCGGCGCGAGCAGAACAGTAAGATAGTTTTATGAGTAAATATAGAAATCAGAAAGTAAAGATTTCATTAACAAATTGCTTTTTTCTTTCTTTTGTTATGACTGCGTCGAAATGCAGTGTACTGCACATTCGAGGACGGGGCTACATGTGGATGGAACCCAAATGGCGCGTCGTTGCCTTGGGTGCTCAACAATCCCGCAAAAAACATTCCTGACTACCCTCGCTTCGACCACACTTTGAGGGCCTACAGAGGTAAGTGTAACTTCCACCACTTTGTCTCAGGTGGATGTTGTGTTTAGGTAGCAACAGCAACTTCAACGAGCGAAATGCTCTTTATATCTGCTGGATTACTTGTAGAGGCAGACATTACTTGCGCGAGAAATCGTACTGTGGCATAAAAACAGTTTCAATAAATTTATATATATGTGGTTTAGGTCGCGTGTTTCACTGGAAAAATTGAAACCGAGGAATAAAGCAGTTATATAAATTTCGCAGAACTTCGAGGCTTCGCATGAGTTTCGAAAAAAAAAATGCACCCTCGAATTATGTACCGAACTGCACAAATGTCAGCGCTCCTTTATCGGAGTAGCGATAAGCTGCACTGATTTTTTTTTCTTGCCAAAGGGCGTTTCATTTTTGCTTCTATCGGCAAAAACAAGTCATTTGGAACAGCGGAGCTTAAGAGTCCGGAATTGGAAATCAACGCTACTGACGGAGCCTGTCTCAGCTTCTGGCATTTCACCGACCACGACAAGCGAGCCCAGTAAGTAGCAACAGAGACTACAGTTGCCTCCTATTCTTCATCACTCCTAATGACTGCCCTTCCTAAAAATGTGTGCTGCCGTCGAAAAAAATAACCGCTTTTCTCTTGGTGCACACGTTTCTGTACGTGTCTTACTTGTTTTTCAGTTTCTGTCTAGCGGTGACGAGGAAGAAAATGCGCAGGACGAGGCTACCATAAACTGATCCCTTTGTCTTATAATTGTGACTTGACATCTCTCGAGTGTGCTTATTATTGCAACGGACAACTACTTGGTTGAGGACAACGTAGTGAATCACTACCGCGGTTCACGGGATGTCGCGCATGCCGCAGTCCGTTGCTAATGGCGCAGGAATAGTTGTTTTCTTTCTCGTGATGCCTGCTGGCAGGATTTAACGTTAGCGTGAGCTTTCAGCCAATACCTAATTTCTTTCTACAACAAAAGCCAATATATCTTACTTCTCAATAACCTAATATTTAGTTAGAGAGTTATAGTGAAAACTGATTAGAAAATATATACACTCCATCACCCTTTATTGTCTTACCAATGACCATATAGCACTTCGGGATAAAATGATGCAATATTGGCAGATTTATCGACAGTATACATCATAATGTGCGGCTGACTACGATTACATGTATTTTAGTTTTCTTTGTGGAGTTTTATTGGAGGATATGGTATAATATTTTGCGAAAAAAACGACATGCATGCCGTTTGGGCTTCGTACAGTACTCATTGCAATCCTCCTTACGGTGGCGTAGATAGAGCTGTTGCCCTTACCACGCCCCCCTCTTTATCAATGTAAAGAAAGTTCGACTTTTTTAGTATAATAGTTTGAATGTCGCGCTATCCCACCTCTAATAAAGGATTCCTTTGCCTCGCTGTCAACCTGTTCCATGTGGCTATTGTGATGTCCAAATAAGCAGGCCGGTAATCATGAAAACCCGCCTTTTCGCTGGAGATTGAGCGCGCTAATTTTAACACTCCGCAAATAAATGCGAATAGCCTTCATGAGTTTCCGTAATTCAAATCAGAAACATTGTGTAAAGCGAAACGTATAATAATTTTACGCTCATGCGCTGGCTCGGGGTTTCAAATTTGTTCATTTTATGTATGTGTTGTTTTACAAGCTTGTACTTTGAGCAAAACTCACTATGGGCTTCTCAATGTGAGTCTATGAATCTATCATCTATGAGTCTTCTATAGGATTACACAGCATTAGTAGCACATATCAAATAGCGACAGCTGGGAAAACTAAAGTGTGTACTTGCGCAGGCTAGTTGCCGCGTTGTGAAGGGTGATTCTTAAATTAAAGCTAATTAATGATGAACATAAGAAGAAAGAAGAATTTATTGAAAGATAAAAGATCTCCTCTATGAAACTAATATCTTGGCTGAAACTGCAAAGTTATGCTACCGCTTTCTATTAATTATCCATCTGTAACTTATGCTTGACATGCAGGAATGTCCCAGTTAACCACTCTCAGTCCCGTTGAGCTATAGAGGGAGGCTTTGGGATATAAGGGGCACGGAAATGTATTTCGTAGTACACTTTATAGGCATTTGCCAAAACAGATGCAGGTAAAACAATAATTTGCCTAAAGAACTTAAAGATTTACCAACCGCAATGATTGCCTTTTGCTTCCGGATAAAAAGCATGCAAGATCAATAAAACTAGATGAACTCCTGAAAAATCATTTCTTTATGATCAAGTGTTTCTTCCTAACAATGCACATATGTTGTTACCTCGCGAAACCAAATGGAGTCAACAATACTATATTGTTTATTTGGCGAGTTTTTTTTGTTTGCCCAACTTTTACACATGCAGTATAACGGTGCTAGCCGATGGACGCTTCTTGTTCGGGTCTGGCACCAGGACGAACCACCGATGGAATCATGTTCTTGTAGCCTTCAAGGTGCCAACTCAGAAGTTTAAGGTACAGTTATGCCCTGACTCTAATTTCTGAAATGAAGCACAAGTACACTCTTGCATCCTGCAAAGCAAATTAAAGTTGAATTTTCATTTATATTGTGTATTAAAAGCTAAAGTTTAGGCATCCTGCTTGCACGTATCTTGGATGACGACTGAGTTATTTGAGGCTTCTTTTTTGCTTTGTTTACAACGTTTACTATGAGCTTCTTCTGAAGTGTGAAAATGTATGCACTACTCCAAAAACAAACAGAAATAAAATTATCGTAAGCAACAATTTCTTGGTAATGATTGCACAGTAGCATTACGTTGTGCTGGTAAGCGTCATTTACTCTGTGTTGTTGTTGTTGTTGTTGTTGTTGACGCAGAACGATACTTATCTATGTACCAAGTTGTCCCAGCGTTGAATATTTGGAGCGCGGTTGAGAGCGCTGTAATATGATAGCGCATGAGCGCAGTCACGTGGTTTTATGTTATATATTGCGGACTTTCTTTAAACGCCAAAAAAAAAAATCACCACGCAGCATGTACATTGCCACAAAAAATTGGATCGGTCGTTCCTGAACCCCCTCTACAACGCAAGAAACCCACTTGGCCCTAAAGTGAATATTAGATATTTTGGTCAATTTCTATTAGTTAATTAACTAATTCAACGGAATATAAAAATATACTCTAAGGAGTGCCACATGACGGCAAACCATATGCCGTTGCTTTCCTTCAGCTGCGGCTAACCGCTTTTTTAAATTTTTAAACGATTCTCTCCTCAACTTCCAGCTTTTTTAAACATCCTTGGTTCAAGTTACTTGAAACACCCTGTATACATTTCAACTGCATATTACATTCTTTTACTTCTTATTATTCTTCTATTTTCCGCTCAAACATATTGTGTCAAACGTTTATTTAGCATCAGAAAAGACACTAATGTTAATAACTGCATAGATAATATTAGAGTTCTACTTGGGTCTAGAATGGTGCGTATGTATTCTCTCGCCTTGCATATCTTCAATGTTCAATAATGCACGAGCACAAGCTTTAAGCCGTCATGTATTTTGTACAACGAATAAACATTCATGGTACGTTTCTTTAACTATATTATTTGTTCTAATCGTTTTCGGATTGTAGCTAATTTTCTTGACAGTCCTTACATGATTATGCACCATTATACAGATAATAGCAGAAACTTAAATTGCAAAAATAAAAGGGACTTCTTCTCACAAGCTACTAATTTAAATAAGAATAACTTTTCGCCCATTCCCAAGCCGATGCTCTAGCATTTTTTTTATTTTAGTTGCAGCTCTAGAATGAAGTAGTAAGACCATTCCTGCTTATCAACAATGCCCCGAGTAGCACTAATTCCGAAATGCCTGTCTCGAAAGCTTGCTAGAACTGCATTGGCATTCCACTTTATTTTATTCCCTGCTACTAAAAGAACCCTTTCGGGAAACTGTGAGCTCGAAAGCTACGCTAATCTATTTCACATTTTAAGGACAAATATATCGAAAATGGCGCTAGTCAGATATTCTGCAAGACAGATATGAACAGACTTGTTGATGGCATTGATTTAGGATATTCAAAATGCGATGAAGTAAGTATTTCATAAGGTAATTAGGAAATATTGTCAAGTTGCTACAAGGATATTTTTTCTCACGCAGGTAATTTTCCGCGGTTGCAGGATTAAATTTTCAAGGCTGAATGGAATTATTTTAAAAACGTTATTCAACAATCTCTTCAAACTAAAAAACCAGAACGACGTGTATCTGAAGACTAAGATGTTGCATTCCCGGCAATATTTCTTGTAATGGTTATGTTATGGCAATTGCAGCTGCAGATTCAGGTGCATCTGGAGAGCGGTCTTATTGGCCTGGATGACATACAGATCACTGAGGGAACGTGTCCTCTTAGAGGTAAGTCTGCATGAGGCTTCAATAAATCATCTTTTTGCATGAGAGAAATGAGAGAAACCGCTAGCAATGGACGTCAAAAGTTCAATGCAGCATGTAAAGCAGGAACAGATGAGACAGTTTAACGTGGTTTCTAATGTAACTTGCAGCTCTTGGTAAGCACTGTAGTGGAATTTGCGAGGAACAGATGAATTATTATGTCATCCTTTATCTTTCTTTCTTGCGTTACTATGAAAAAAATTATAGCGACAGTTACAGTTTCACTTCGTGAACGCGGGTTAGGTGCAAACGAATGTACGCCGCGAACACGCACTGCGAGCAACACGGCGTCAAAGCAGAAACGAAAAGGGCAGAAACGTGGTCACGGACGCTACATTGATCTCGACGGTGCCGTCCACTTCCTGGTCGCGGCCTCACAAGGCACGAGCGATCTCTCCTACTGCGCCTCCTGATTGGCTGCTCCTGGAAGACATCGCGGAGGTACAGCAAAGGCCTGGCTTTATGCTCGGCCGGCTCTGCATGCGGCGAGGATGAAACAATAGACCGTCTACGTTGTTCCTGTCCCACCTTCTCCAATGAGAGGGCTTCTCTCCACGTCTCATTCCGACGCCTCGGACTCCCAGCGGTCTCGGCACCCCAGCTGCTGTTTCCCGACCGGCACCACGGCTCCGCATTCAGGCACTTTCTTACGTTCCCGGAGGACACGGGGCTGTTGTGTAAATTGTTAATGCGCCGCATGGCTACCGCTGAGAGCGGTAGCTAACGGCACCTTGCTCTGCAATCGCCTCGACCTTCTGTCTCTTCTTTCTTCTTTATGTCCCCCTCCGTTTTCCGAAGGTGCTGAGTCGTGCTTCCTAAAGGGCTGCAGAAAATAGCGCCTCTTCCTCTCGACAACCACAATCTCTCTCGACGGTGCGATGCTTGATGTCCCACAGGGCAAGCGTGTAGTGCTACACATGCAGAGAAGAGTCGATTCGAGCATGCACAGCGAGCACCGCGGCATCAAAGCACAAACGGAAAGGGCGCGACCATGGTGATTCTCTTCTCTACTTCCAGGCGCGTTCTTTTTCCGCCACTCCCTTCCCTTGAGGCTTCGAACATAATCTCGCCATCTATGGTTTCGCGTAAGAAAAAGTGAAGGTTGAGCCAAAACTGTATTAGAAACTCTTCCAAATGATGCCGCTGCCGACAAACCCTGCGTCAATATGATTATCGAATGACACAAAGATATGGCAGTTTCTACCGGTATATTAGGATGTCAAGCGTAACATGTTTAAAACGTAATATGTGTTTTGTGCTGAGGTAAACCGTCGTCACAGGTGAGCCTGTGATGATGATCGCGTGATGTAACAATGTGCATAAAGGAGGCGACATTTTGAGAAATTGTTAAACGTGGAGTTAATATGATTGAAATTACCAGTGACCTATATATCGAAGAAACAGATTTCGATTACGGGAACTCTAAGTATGCGCTCTCTTTGACGAAAGTAGAAGCAAACTATTTCACAACGTGTTGTTTATTAATCAGTAATACTAAGCCGATATTATCATAGGACTGTTCTTGGTATAAGCGAACGGAAGAGTACAGTATTGACATGTGAAAATCGGCTCACGTCATTTTGTTAAAGAAGCGTTGTAATTACCTATCGTTGCCCTTGCGCCACGGCTCAGCGCACCAGCTAAGCAAACTCTCACAACACGCTTTCCAGACTTTTGCCCCTTTGAGCCGGCATATTCGTGTCCTATGCACCAAGGAGCCGGCAGTTTTACCCCATGGATACCGCTCATCGCACAGGAAATAGGAATTCCCGACAACACTCTCAAGAATCTCAAAGGTAAGTGTTTCTTTATCATTTTTGTCCACGAGAAAAACAGCCATCAACACATGCAAAAACATAGGTACGGATTGGTGAAGAACAACCGAGGTACAGCTCTAGGTTTCTAGAAAAATTGGTTTATTTCATGAAGTCACCTACAAAATAACCCAATTACCCCAAACCCTAGACTTTCCTTGCTCAGAAATTTCTGAGTCTTCCCGAAGCCTGGTTTACGTTTATGAATAGAATAACTGATCGCTGCGCTTCCTGGAAAAAGAATATACGATCAATTTGGCGCCGTAACGTCGTAATACATTATTTGAAAACATTGTTGCCTTTACCTAGATTTTAGTTGGCTTGTATTACAGCGCCAAAACACTTGGTAATATCCAGAACGTATATTTGCTGATTGTTGTGGCATGCAGAACGCCACTCTTGTCACCATGATGATAATGACAGAGTGGCATTGCAAGTGTCATAACTGTCAGCAAACAGTCCGGTGGCTTTACAGGTGTCTAAAGCTGCTCTGTGAGAGATGGATTTTTGCTGTTGGCTCTTGGTTCGGTGTTATTGAGAACAGTAGTGTTAAACGAGGCAAAGCACGAAACATGCACCTGACACGCAGGTTACTACCTCTACCTGAATACAACGGCAGTGCGCTCGCACCACCCAGTGTCCAGAGTTTTCATGGCCACACGGCCACCCACAGAAGCAACCTGCGTCACCTTCTGGTGGAAAGGACGTGGCGTACCAAGCCAGTTAAACGTGTACAGGTATGAAACCTTAAAACCTGCCCACTTAGCAACTTTAGTGTTTGGGAAATTTTTCGTTGGCGTGCTCAGCCAAATCATGGATAACATCCTGCAGCTAAGTGGTATCCTAGAAATTCCGAATATAGCTAGGTATGAGCTTTCGAGCTACAATATAAAAAGAAAAACGCTGACGGCTGGAGTGCGATATATTAGCGATTGAAGCACGCTGTCTTGAACTAAATTCAGGCAGAAATAATACTGGAGCGGACGTATTGTACTTATTGTGTCATAGGCGCAAATCGGTATTTAGCGTTGCTTGAAGCTACAAGAGCCGCGAAGGTGCTTTCTGAAGTAGGAAAATAGATGTTAAAATTTTATTTAATAGGATTGACAACTGGCTAGAATAAGTTGTGGTATGCTTATGGAAATGAAATGGTAACAATTTGTAGCGATAAACTGTGGCACGCTGTCACAGATTTAGTAGGAATTATAATTTTAAATTCGCAAAGGAAGTCTTAAAAACCAGTAAGTGGTGTGGTAGCTGGTGGTGAGATATCGGTACCCCGTATGTTGTATATGAGATTAGTGTACGTAAATCGGCTGTTATTAAGAACTGCACAGTTCGCAAATTATTAGACGCTTGCACTTCATTGTACGCATATTACGAAATAAAGAAGCCCACGGCAACGAGCGGCACACGAGTGCCACAATGCATGACAGCGAGCATGCTGTTGCACGCGCGCGAGTTTGAGAGTAATTACCCAGAGTGGTGTGGTCTCCATGTGAGATACAATATGTGATCGACTTGTTGTGCAGTAAATGGATGCCAGCGCTACAATGTTTACACGCGGGTAGCTACGGTCACACGTTGAACTGCGTTTAATGTGTAAAAGCATCGTTTCGATTTCGAAAAATAATGTTCGCTTGGCTAAAAAACACTGACTGGTTAATTAATGACCAAAGCAGTTGCGCAAGAAAACACGAAAACACCTAGCTAATATTGTAGAAATAATGAAACACTTCGGAAGACATGAATCGGAGGAACAGCGACTTGGTAAGCAAAATGATACTTTATCACAGCAGCGGCCTAATTGTCTGCCTCCCACCAATGCCGGCGTATAATCGCTATCACTTTCACCTATTGCTGCTTTCAGCGTACTTCCAGTGAACGTTTACATCCTACTGAAGGTAGAGAAATTCTGATAAAATTCATGAATAAAGTACTCTGGGAGTTGTCTAAATACGCGTAAGCATTGTGACACTTGCTGATCTCCATGCGCTCCGGTGTCATTATCAATGTTTTGAAACTTTATCCGACTAGTATAAAGCATATCAACACTTATCAGTCGTTATCAATCTTATCGGATCGGATCCGACCTTTACCAACCCTTATCGGTTGGTATAAATTTTAACGCAATCAATTCAATCCTTTTCAATCTTCAACTGCCGTTATCAACCTTATCGGATATGATCGGACCTTTATCAACTCTTATCGCTCCTTATCAACCTAATCAGATTTGATCCTACCCTTATCAACCGTTATCAGTGCTTATTAAAATTATGAGAATTGATCCGACCACCATAATCCCTTATCGCTTTTTAGCACCATATCCATGCGCGTGGATTCACTATCGACCGTGATGAGACCGATATAACCCGTCATCACTTCTTATCAAGTCATTGGCTGCATCTATGTCTGTGTTATGCGACGTGAAGCGCATGCGTCCTCCTAGTCCTCAAGGAACAACCAAACGGAAGGCACATCCCGCGACCACCGAAAAGCAACGGGGATGTAGCGTGTTTTGTAATAAATTTTCGCAAAATCGGAATTTTCCTGGGGCGCTATAACGTAACACTATTCAAAAATTTTCTATTCCAGTTCTGCAATCAGCCCTCCGCGATTGGTCAAACACTTTTTGGACCACCCCCACTTCACCTGTCTGTCACGCGACTTCATGAACACCGCGATACCTCCCCTTCTGATATGTCGTATACACACTAATTATGCATGATTTGTCAAAAAAAAAATAGTTATTTCTGATTCGACGCCATTCCGCCATTAGCCCTTGGCTATTGGTCAAAAGTTTTCTGGCTACACCCACTTTACCTGCCTGTCACGCGACGTCACAAAACCACAAATAGTCACCGCGTCAAAGTGACGTGTATGCGTTAAAGAAGCATTAATATGCCGAACAAAACTGAATTTTCTTCTGCATAGCCGAAAGCTACCCCGTTCGGAAAGGAATAAGAGATGGCCGCCGCCGATCACTCTGGCATTGGCAACTTGCACCTGCCGGAAAGCATGGGTTTATTTGCGTGTAATAAATCTTTTTACGTGGCCGTGTAACCTTTTCGAGCACTTTCGACACGTTTACGACCTCGTTCTGCCAATTCTTTTTTTTTTTTGCTCAGGATCCATTTTTGCGTCATTCTCAAGCTTCCGTTGCATGCCGCCGCGATTGTCGACGAGCCACCGTAGCTAAGTAAAGGAAAGCAGACCAATCACAAACGACGACACCACCCTTTTCATCCCGTCATCAATTTTCAGTGCAGTGGCTTGTCCCCGTTGAATCCTTTTACACTTGAGCGTGCTCCTCGTCTCTCGTCAGCCAATTAGATAAGACAAGCTGCTCAGTGTAGCCAATGTTATTTGTTTTTCAAGCAAACAAGTGTTACCTCCTATGAACGGAGAGAGCGTTTGATTGGTCTGTTCAGACAACCTTGCGAGTGACCGCCCGACGCTTGCGTCGGCGGTAGCGCAAGTTTGACGTCAGGAGATTGGAATAAAAACATATTGGAATAGTTTTACGTTACAGGGCCCCAGGTCGCAATAGCTTTCTCACGTAAACCCGTCAAGGTGGCTTATCGGCTATGGGGTTGCACCAATAAATCCGGGCTTAGGCGGCTTAATTTAGATGTGGACGAAATGCAAAAACGCCCTTACATGGTTTCACATTACAGATCCACAGATTTAAAAATTAATCCGGAGTCCCTCACTAAGGCGTACCTCAGGTATATATTGCAGTTTGATGCGTAAAACCCCAGAATATTTTTTTACATAGTGCCGTCGGTAATTTTTCATTATTATGCTTTAATTTTCGTTGCGGAGCCCATCGCAATGATGTGAGGCACATGCCTGAAAACTGTCCAATACGGAACTGCCCTGATGTGACAGAAGTTTGATGAATACTGGCTTTGTAACCCTACTGCACTGATTTTATATGAAATAACCACCACTTCTCATTGTCATAGCACCTTTGCTCAGGATAGCCTATCAGGATTGGTTGGTACCTATCCTTATGAACTATCGCAGTTTGCTAATTGCATAATTGAATTCGGTGCTCTTTCAACTAATGTAAAGCACATCGCGTAGGTGTGAAGTGTCTGGTGAGGTTTCCATTTCGTCCATACTGATGACCCTGAGCAAGCTCGTTGTTTTAGCGTTGCCTTCAAGTGCAGCTCAATGCATTATGCTTTCCTTTGCGTCCTCTGTAAGGTTCACAAAGGAGACTGCAATGAGAGATCCACTACTCTCCGTAAGCACAAGGGATGAAGAAGACTGGTGGAACGTTCGCACACTTACCATCAAGTCCAAAAGGAAATGGAACGTGAGTCACAAAGCGTCCCGAAATACTGCACTGAAGTGCAAGCATTCCGTTCAACTAAACCTTCAAACAATTCGGTCAACTTGCGAAGTAAATTGTTGCTTGGTTGTACCAAAACCCCAATCAACCTGTAAACCTGTAAACGACGGCCAATACGTGTTGCTTTACCAGCCAACTATGATTTAGAGTATAGTGTGTCACAAAACTATAAGAAAAAAAACATGCACAGATCTAGGCAGTTTCTTTGGTAGAATAAACAATTCTGATAATAAGTATAGGAAATTTTGATGTGCACTTATGTACTTATCTTTGTGTGTCTACGTAATTATCTGTCCTGACCAATCGTGCAAGTGACACTGTCGGGTATGAAGGATGCAGTCGGGAACGAAGGCACATCGAAGAGTTCTAGCAGAGAAACGCGTATGACCGGTTCACGGCTAATGGTAGTTGGGCTCGCCTTATTTGGAAGGCTTGTCGCTCGGTGCCAATAAAGGCCGCAGAAGAGAATTCTCCCACACCCGGATTATGAGAAAGAAATTTCCAGATGAATAAGACTACTTTGGACTGCATATAGTGGGCACTATGCGTGGCTGATAGCTTACCGTTAGACTTGAAAATAAATGTACATAATGCGGTGGAAGCTACCGGTACACACAAATATGGCTGGAAACTCGAGGCCAACACAGGCGTTTCTAGGCATGCTGATAAGTGCGAAAAGGGCAGCGCCATGAGAAATGACAGCCGCAACGTTGGCAAAAAGACGACGGTACGTGTGAACTAGGGGACAAGAGGGTAATCCTGTGCCTTTCCTTCCGTAGCTCGTGCTTGAAGTGATCGCAGCTGAAGACGAGAGGCGTGAATCCGGAGTCATGATTGACGACGTCGAGTTTGCAGATGGTGAATGTGCAAAATACGGTAAGTTGATGAAGAGCAGCGACATTAGAAATTTTTAAATTACAACGTAACAAAGACCCTTTCCAAACACCAGCAGTACAAGAAATTGTGGATCTGCGACAATGTGTAAAACGTGAAGTGCTGTGCCGATTGAACTTCAGATTAGATATTCAAATGATGAACGCCAGTGAGGTGTCAAGTCTGTCTATTGAGAATGAAGGAACACGTCTTTCTAGCAGTGACGCATGTCGGATAATCTTGCGTTGCACATCAACGTCGTTAAAGCACACTTATCTTCTTTTGAGTGTCTTTCGAAATTTTATAGTTCTCATTTAACCAATATCATATTGGTTAATATAAACGATAAGAAACGATAAGCTTGGCTAATGTTAAGTGCGTTATCCGTATATCATTGCCATGACACGCTCATGCGTGTATGTGTGTTTGTGTGCGTGCGTGCGTGTGTGTGTGTGTGTGTGTGTGTGTGTGATTCCTCTGCTCGTGGCCTTTACACTTCATACAAGCTCTTCTCTTTGCAATGTGCTTTATTTTGGCCTCACAGAATTCTGCACATTTGAAGAAGAATGTTTGCCCTGGCTTGTCTTAAATAGAGGTACGTAAGCTTTTGTTACTCGTAATGCTTGGAACTCTATTCACTATTCAGCCTCTTGAATGCAATACGTTTGCTTGAGAATAATATTATCGTCATAATTTTATGGTGCATGTAGACGGCGTGTCACCGCACAAAACAGAAATTTCTTTTTTTTTTTTTTTTGAGGGGAAGAAAAATTGCAGCGCAATGTAATGTAAGCGAGGGTGCGACTTAACAGTGGGCGTGCGTGCAAATGTTTTAATGCCAAACAACACCAGTGCACCGGTAATTTGGCACCGGCATCAAATTACCCAGAGTCAAATTAACCTAATTAAGCTAGCTGCGAAGCCAATCTTTACTTTGCAGGACTATTGTAATGCTACAAAGCGCAACATGGAGAAGGCTGGTAAAGAAATTTATGTCAGTTCACTACAGGATATTCGATCCGACATACGACTTTGTTAATTGCAATGCTCACGCAATTATTGATAATAACGTTACTCGCACAACTAGCGATATTTCAACTGTCCTATTTGAAGTAAAACGCAGCCCTTGCTAAACCGTGCAGTCACACAGTTGATAAGAAATCTCGCACATACATGATAAAGAAATCTATATGTGAACAACTTCATGTTTATGAAAGGTGTTTCTCGAAATTGTGGCCGAGTAATAGCACCAAAATCATATGTGGAAACATATGTCTGAAGGAGTCATTCGCGTAAAGACATATTGAAGTGGCAGCTTCAGTATAACACATAATAATTTACATGGAACAAGTTATCAACAAGGAAATGTGTTGCCTGAGCTCTCACTGCTCGTGGTAAACTATTTTGTTGAGCTTTAGATAAAAGCTCATGTGAGCGTTAAGAAAAGTTACGATGTCTCACGGAACCGTGGCTCGCCAGCTTATGAGCACATTATTGCTCATCGAGCGAACGACATTAAAGCAGTTGACTTTTGCTACAAGGTCGACATCATTGCCTCACATGTCAATGCAATTAGCGATATCCGCCGTGGTTGCTCAGTGGCTATGGTGTTGGGCTGCTGAGCACGAGGTCGCGGGATCGAATCCCGGCCACGGCGGCCGCATTTCGATGGGGGTGATATGCGAAAACACCCGTGTACTTAGATTTAGGTGCACGTTAAAGAACCCCAGGTGGTCAAAAATAAAAATTAGCGTAAAATGATTTGCACCTGAAATTTCTTTTTTTTTTCGATGTTTCACCAAGATGATGACGCAAGTTTTGAGCCCCAGAGGGCTGGATCATTTCCTCAACTTCCCCGTGACCATACGACGCAGACGGAAGATGGTGAGCTCATATGACTTCTTCCAAACGTCAATTAAATCTGTTATAACTGAGAGCTTTAGCGTGTCCAGTATTCCGGCAAAGTCTGGTTGTTTGAGTGAATTACACAGTGGAATCGTAAACTTAAGCGGCGGGAGTGGTGACGCTACCTGGTGGCGTAGACCTCAACAAGCCAAACATAGATTTATTAGTGCAGCTATCAAGTGTGTCCTATTGAGCCGCTCGTGTCAGTTTTCGGCAGCGGCGTAATCGTGTTCAAGATTGCGCCGGTGCCAACAATTTACACCAGTAGCGAAGTAGAAAATGCTTGCTTACTGCAATGTTAGCTCTTTGTCGTTGTGGTTGAGCTTTGTGCCACCAGGTGGCGTAACCACTCCGATCGCTCAAGTTTATGCTCCGGCCCACTGTGTAATCCACCTGAACCGCCCCCGTTAGCCGGAATACGGGACACGCTAAAGCTCTCTGGTTTTGGCTGCAGTCCTAGTCACTTAACTGCGAAATAATGTATTTATTATGGGATGATTTCTAGAGGAAGGCAGTTCCTTAAGAGAAACATATTCATAGAACCCTTACATCTATGCGCGGGATGCATAAATTTTTCTACATCCTTGTCTCTATCCGATATAATAATTTTCCATTGCTGGCATCTGTTCTGGCGACATTTTCCCAAAAGCACATCTCGATTTACGCAATAGCATGGCTTTTTGTCATATTATATACAGGGTGTTCCAGCGAACACTTTCAAAGTTTTTTGAAGGTTGCCTGTGGCAAATAGCTCAATTCTAGTTTATAAGGCGGTCTACTCGAAGCGGCGGACACTACTTGAAAAATAAAATTGAGATACAAAATCGTGTAATTAACAAGAATTTGCTAATTAACTTGTTAGTTAATTATCTTATAACCCATATTGCAATTTACAAATTCTAGCAGTGGACTTCCCAAGGCGGATCCACTTGAAACCAATTCTCAGGACGACACCAGTTTCGAGATATAAATTTCCGAGCTTTGCTTAGAAATGCATTGGCGTTCCAGTTACTTGTGTGCTTCAGTGCATGAAACAACGTTTTCTTAACACGTTAACTGGAATGCCAGTACATTTCTCTGCAAACTTCTGGAATATATATCTCGAAGCTGGTGTCATATTGAAAATTTGTTCCAAGTGGATCCGCCTTTCGAACTCCACGGCTAAAATTTGTTAATTGCAATATGGATCATAATTTAATTAGTTAAAACATAATTAGTGAATTTCTAATAATTAATGAAATTCTCATCTCAATTTTTTGTGCAGGTATTCTCTGCCGGTTTGAGTAGACCAGCTCGTGAACTAGAATTGTAATATCTGCCACAGGCAACATCTAAAGATTTTTGAAAGTGTTCAGTGAAACACCCTGTTTAGGACCACCCCACCATTTATTTTCTATACTTGCTTTGGCATGGGGAAGATTATTGATGTTGTCCATTAGAAAGTTGACACATTGCTCGAAGTTGAGCTCGGGCCTATTTCTATACCCTCGCGAGCCTTCATATTTCCATTATACAGATTTTGCAACAAAAGCTTCTCCTCTTTAAGCGATCGGGCCCTCAACTTCTTACAGGTTACTACCTGCTCTACAAAAGTCTCGGCGTCACAGGGAATCACTCCAATTTAGTGTTGCGGGACACGACACGCTACCGCTGCGCATCCCTATGGTACTACCTGCCTGCCATGACGGACGGCGTCCAACTGCTGCTCAAAGATAATCCAGTGGAAGAAACAAAGGGAGTCTGGAAACGACAACAGTTTTCGTATCCATCGGGCTGGGTAAGCAATTGGCAGGTCGTTATTCCTTTACAGTTTCTACTTAACCATGTAAGGATTCATGGTAACTTTTCCAAGTTTAGAACACGACGATGATAAAAAGCAGTAATAAATGGAGGCACTTGCCTCCTGGCTTTGAAAAGTATAAACAATAAATTTGGCAAAGGAGTATAGTGCACATACATCCTCTGACATTGTTTGCACTACGCATCCATTCATCTTATCGCGGATCATCCTACGTCATGCATTGTAGCAAGCTATAGAACACGGTATCTGTGGATGCAAATAAAGCCAAAACACCTAAACGGAAGCTACATAAATTTTGTTTATACTAGCTACATTTTCGTGATATGTTTTGCACGGGGGCAAAATGAAATTCTGAACTTGGCATTAGCCAGGTATATTTCTTGCAGCCGCTTTGTTCGTTTGTCGTAAATGCTTTTGGAGGGGTGGTAGCGAAGCAAACGGCAAAAAAAAGCATATGTACGTCATTCATTGGATTTGCTTTGTTTTTCGCAGATGAATGCAGTCGGAGCTGTATCTGGCAGTAACCCAAGCGGTTTTGTGGCCATAGATGATGTGCTCGTAAACGAGCTCCATTGCGACGAACTGGGTGAGTGAGACGCAGGCTTCCAGAAAAGCTTATTTGTTCCTAGTGAAAGTGATGGACGCTTAAACCTGCCTGGATTGTTGGGCTGTGCAGGAAAATAAATATCGAGCATAATGTAATTGTCCTCGGCACGTTGCAAGGAAATATTGTTTGCATATTAATAAATGCTACTCCGTTGTATTCTTTCTCCTCGCTTTCTTTTATTGCTCTGTTGTACAAGAAGTTGGCCTTAAAGACAATATGCATACATATAGCGCGAATCGTGCATCAAACCATGCTAAGTAAATCTCATCTCTAGCTGCCTCGATAGTACATTGTGTCAGCCACGTATATCTGATGACGTAGAAGAAAACCTAGCTGATATTATTATCAATACTGAACAACTGTTACTCGATAATAAAGGGAATTGGAGACAGCCACACAATCGTAGCTAACGATTGGGTGGATGTTTCATTTTCCTTTAATTAATTACTTCTCTCTACCTTGCGGGTTTCCGCAGAGCTATTACGTCAAACTATTACTCGTCTTTATTTTTTGTAGTACACAATCCTTGCACTAGTAATACTTCAATGAACTTTGTTTCGACAGTTTCATTGCGGAGGACTTCTAACTCCTATGTTCTCCCTTTTTCGCATGCTCTTTTCTACTCGATATGCAAATAAATGTTTGCGTTGGATGCAAACATCTATATCAATGAAGATGTAACTCCAGCAATAGAAAGTGTTTCTAGAAAGACCATCGAGTACGTTCGAGGTTGGTTGCACAGAAGAATAATAAAATATTTTTTAACGAAGACATTTAGTAGACATATGTATTGACGTATCCGCGTGGCTGTCATCTTTTTCGTTCACGTTCAACAAGTTATGGCCCGTTGAGGCCGTCCATTAGTTTAGCGCGCTGCCGACACTTACAGCAGGTTCGGTTCCGAGCCTCTGCGATCACGTTCAACAGGGCTGAAATGTAGAACTGCTGGTGTAACAAGCTTTGCGAGCATGCTAAAAAACGACAGCTAGTCAAAATTAATCCGTAACTCGACATTACACACAAATGTCAAAGCCATTGTATCTTGCGGACTTTAAGACTATAAACTTGCAGCTCCAATCTGTAGAAACGCCGGACAAAATATTACTCAATCAAAGTCTCAAACATATGTATGTCGTCACATCATAACGCACGATCGATAAAACATCGCATGTGGCTGGCGCTCTTACCTAACATATCAATGAAGGCCCTTGCAGTCACAAAAACACACACACACATACGCCTGCCTGGACCGTTATACTCCGTTCCATACATAGCAGCCAACGTTGTGGAGGCTAGAGAGAGTTCTTGCAGTGGCTTCGTTCGCAGTGGGATGTGGTTGATGTTTTTGACCGCAGATGTGCGCAACTGTTTTTTATATAGGCTCACTATTGAATGAAACAAGTTTAAATCCTTAGACACAAACACACTGTGGTATACGGCTACTAATGTGTTGTCATAGATTATTTTTTTTAAAGTTTTTGTTGTTCTTTTTGGTTTTTTATTTGCATCCCGCCGCGAGGAGCATCAGGTGCATGCTTGCGCTAGCGAACGCAGTTGGCGCGCAGCGAAGAATGGACAGAATGCACGGAGTGATAAGTTTTTTTTAGCGAACCTCTTGTATAGCCTCCACTGCGTTGAGTGTGATTTGTGGAACGCAGTAGAGGTAGTGAGAATACATGTTAAGAACGTTCTAGGTCTGCCTTATAGCTCGTTGCTCTTACCGCCTCAAGCAGCTGCCAACAGCGCGTGCTAGCTGTGCAAACTCGCATGCACAAGTTTTTAAACCGGATGATAATGGACGGGTATTGCTGATACCACACAATTGCAAAAAAGAAAGGACACGTGTACCAATGTGTACTGCAGACATGTATTAATGTGTAAACACCATAAATGTCTTGCAAAAATATTAGTTTCCGGAGAGGAAAGGCCAAGGCAGCGATTTATAATACCCATGAGTACTTCTCTTTTTGTTGACGAGATCAATTAGGCACTACAAGAATGTCCCTAAAGTATTGTGGAAGTGATGGCAAAATTTTTTGTGAACTCAGAGCGAGTGCCACACTACATTTTGGCATTTTCGGACGAAGCAAGCGCCTGGTGTGGGGTATTGTCAGGAACGGAAGCACGAAAGGACTCGCATGTGCAATGTCATGTCTCGACATCAGGTGCTTGCTTCGTCAGAGGGCGCAAGAACGCAGTTTTAAACACGCTCACAGATCCCGCGAACTGTTACCTATGCCATTACTTGATGCGACTGTCAAAAGAACTCGCCAAGTGGGCTCCTATACTTAGGTAATATTGTCGGGTATTACCCTGGTATACGGTATAAAATTACTCAACATGAAGGTGTAGCCATCACTATAATACACTTTGATTCGCGTTCCAGATATCTTCAAGTTGAAAAAGCTGGAAAATATTTTTATAAAAGAAACGTTAAGCTTTCTGTTTCTCTAGGACGGTCTACGCAGATGTTCGACTGCGGCAACAAACAAACAGTGCTCGTGGAGCGTGTGTGTGACTTCGTGGTCGACTGCCGCAATGGTGCCGACGAGCGAAACTGCGGCCAGTGCGACTTCTCTGAAGGCACCTGTGGATGGAATCTCAACTGGTATCGCAACGGTGACACGATGGCATGGCGCCGAGAGCGCATCGGATATGTATCCGGTTCTCCGCGCATAGGAGCCGACACCAGGCACACTGGTCAGTAACCGTGCACGTGCGCATGGCAAGTACAGTAATTACATATTCGAAAAGGCGGCAGAGCAAAAGAAAAAAAAAAGGATGGAGACGAGACGACGCTCGCGTCCTTGTAGTCTGGTCTTCATCCGTATTTTTCTTTTTTTTGCGCTTCCACTTTTTCCAGTATGTACCAACACGCCCAATTCGCCACAGGAAATATACTTTGGAGGCTCGGAAAACACACAATTATAGTTATTCATTTGCACATATCTGGAAACGAGAGTAGTCAGGTATATGTTTTTTCTTATCTTGTATTTCGGCGCTCCACAGGCGAGGAAACAAACCTTGCATCTCAGCGGCTCACCGCTTCACTGAAGCTAAATTTGCGCTAACAACAAAACGAACGTGTGACTTCTATGTAGAAATTCTACAGTTTCAATACAGCAACTAACCTAGACAATGGATTCAACCGGGAGATTTACGTTTTTGAATCTTTGTTCACGAACACAATGTGTTCATGGGGCTAACCTGCTGTGGTTATTGTGCTGTTACAATGCATGTAGTAAGCTGTGCATTGTGCTTTTCTTTCTCGTCATTCCTGTGGCTCCTGACTATATTTCCTTTTTTTTTTTGCACTGCGAATGCTGTTACGGGTAAGAACAGCTTAATCTACCATGCAAATTTGTTTATTTTTTATGTTCCAGGGAATTACCTGATGCTATACTCTAACCTCACGAAATCTCAGCTAACTGGTCAAGCCGCCATTATTTCTCCGATGATCAGGAACACAGACAAGCTCTGCACCATGCGTTTTTGGTTCAACTACGTCAATAACGGTGAGCAAGGCTGATAAATTGCATGAGTTGTTTTATCACTATTACTGCCGAGAAGAGCGAGGTGGTTAGTTCGAATCCCGCCGCCGGAGACACAAACCGCTAAGAAAACTGGTTACGAGCGCGATCCTGGCCTGGCACCCGGCTTTCCTTCTGAGGTGTGTGTCTGGGAGGCGCTTCGTAGACTCCGTTGCGGGCTAGTTGTAGCTCAGTAGTTTCGAGCAATTCTAGCCTCAGAACGTGCTATTCAATACGTGACACCTTCGGGTGGCCATGAGTGCCCACACTTCATCGAGCGCCATAAGTCAAATGATTTCTAAATACTGAGCTATCGTCGCTGTCTCGGCAAAGTCCAGAGGAGCGTTTCAGCAGTGGCTGTGTGACAAAAAAAAAGGAATCTCGCGGTCTCATGCACCCAACTTCCCAATACGTAGATGCTCTTTCAAGAGCGTGGAACTGTCGTAGTTACATAGTGCCAGGATGGAGCGAGCTTGCACCTATTTTACCGGTACGTGCCAGGCGGCCGGACTCATCTGTCTCCCTCAGTAGCGGTGGTTGATCAACTATTTAAGCAAAGCTGTGATGGAGACAAGGGCTACCCAGACACACTTGCAAATCTCTATAGAGATTTCTGCTGAAATGGGAGCCTATATAAGTAACCAATCGCCATGTCGTGGTTCATGTCTACCCAATAAAAAAAAATGGTGAGCTACCGACAGCACCGGGATTCGAACCCTGTGCCTCCTGCATACAAGGCTCATGCTTACCAGTTCACCACCACTGCTGTACTTTGCCTCTTCTTCAATACGTCCTTTGATAGCAAGTAATATTAGAGCATTGAGAGTTTGGCCTTACATGCAGCTGTTCCAGACAGCGAGCAAAAAATTTTCATGGACTTCTTAAGATGCATTTGTCAATTCTAATACTCTTATCTTACAGCGAAGCTGTATATGGCTGGGGTTCCGTGCATTTTGGTTCCCCGTGAACAAAAACTATCATCATAATTGGCTCATACCCCCGAAAGGATTCATACTCCCGTAAGCAAGCAACAAAAAATGCAATGGCTCATAGCACCGTATGGCAGAGGCTACAAGCACTCGGCAAAGTGAAGCGGACAGTATTTAAATTTTTCTAATCGTGCATAAAATATACAGTACAGCATGTCGAAAAGTGTCATCATCAATGGCTCATGCCCTCGTAAGCAAGGAAAAAATGCAATCACTCATAGTCTCGTATGGTTCATGGCTACTAGCTTTGCATGACTTAGCTATGATGACACTACCCTGGTTGTCGTTGTCGGGGATTTCAACGTTGATGTGTCGGTACCGAAAAGGCAGCGGTTTACGTGTTCCGTGTTGCAGACACATTTCTTGAGATGCCACGCCGATCAGGCCCAACCGAGCATCCAGTGGCGTACGTGCATCGATTTGACATTATAAAATAATGTGTTCGCAGTTGCGAGTAAAATAAAGACCACCGATCAAGACAGTAAACGAGTTTGCCTACCATTGTTCAAAATTATGTGTTACCTCCGTGTCGTGCATTAAACAGCTTGGCTGGTAAATCACCTTTATAGAATGACTCATGATATTTTTGGAAACCACGGCATTATTTTAATCTATCATATTACGTGTGATGGACGTAGGTGATGCGCATGCTTAATACGAAAGCCTGATGAAAGACAGGAAACTAAGAGACGTCAGCTGTGATTTCTTTAGGTCTGGCTTGGTTCGCTTTGGTGCTTAATGCCATGGCACAACACGGTACGGGGAATTGGCCATGAATCGGAAGGTACTAGATAAAGAAGGGAAGAAAACTTAAAAGGAATTTTGTAAAAAATTTGAAGATGAATTAGGAACATGATAGCTAACTGTCGTTATCAGATAATAGATAAAGAAAAAGATGAAAGATAAGAACCTGACAGATAACTCTCGTTGTCATTTTTCTTCCAGAAGCAGCCACTTATTCAAACTTCGTCTTCTATTACAGAAGCTCATAACAATATTTTGTTCGTTCTCCGACAGTATTCAGTGCAACGGGTCACCACAAACACTATATTGTTGAGCCGAAAGCATAACTTATTATTGAGGACTCTGTTTTTAAAATAAGCATTTTAATACAGTATGATTTCGCAGGAAAAAGTAACGCAAAACGCAACGTTCTATTTTTCTCCCCTTAGTTTGAATATCATGAATGCATGCAAGCACATATCTTTTACAGAAATATATTTACGCTAACGGCTGCAGAATGATAGTTTCAACCATCAACTGGAAAGAAGCACAACAATTACTACGAACTTTATGGGCCATGCAATAACATGCATCGTAACATTCGCGAAGCTAATACTCGCGAACAAGTTTCTGCGCATATGAAGGGAAAGCTACGGAGGCAAAGCGCGTACAAGTGTGCGCGCTTCTGAAAAGAGTCCCTTGTTTTAATCCACGTTAATGTAGGCTGGGGAAGAAAAAACATAAACACCTTGTTAGCAACATAGAAATCACACAGAACACAGCCAGTGTGTGTAAACGTTTACTTATTTTGCGGCTTTTCACAAATCAGACAGAACACACCCAGTGTGCGTAAAGGTTTACCTATTTTGCGGCTTTCCCCTTCCGCGTCTGGGGAAACGCGAAGCCGTCGCACGTGGACGCTGCGCCAATTGAGCGTCAGTTCCGACCAACAAAAACACTGTGAAACGCTGCCGGACTACTTGGCGTGGTAACACATCTGCAGCAGCCACGCGCCCGTAGGATTCCGTTCACAGCTACACAGAGTTTTCCGCGAGCATAGTTTGCTTCGCGCAGCATTTCTTCCGCGTGCTCTGAACACATTTCATCAGGATGAAAGGAGGAAAGGCTGCATGAGCCCCGCGATTAAATCCGCCTCTTTAGGTACACAACTGCAAGCGTGGGCGAAGACATTCTAGGTACGTGGTCTAGGCCTCGAAAGTTCGTAGCTGCGATAGCGATTTTATTTTCCTGATAGTTATAGAGACACGTTTCACACTCACCCCGGTATTATCGAGCGATCCTCTACTCGAAGCTCTTCCTCCACTCCGCGGAGTTTACAATGTACGGCCCCTCGAATAAAAAAGACGCTACGCTTCTCAAGACAACCCTTCTGTTCTCTCTTTATTGATTTTTTTCTAGCTGTTTCTATTCTTCTTTTTCTATTTCTATTTTCTATTCTTTGGTCAGCATCATTTTTCAGTGCTTTTTATTTATATACTCACTCCCCCCCCCCCCCCCCCCCTGTAATAGTCCCAGTGAGGGATTGAGATAATTTCAAAATAAATAAGAATCAAAAATATCCGTGGGGTGTAAAAAAAAACTGTGACAATTTCTTTCGAGAGGCCGCGCTACCATGTATGTTTTTGAATCAAGGTGGAGTGTTAATTGGAGGAACATTTTCAAATACGGAGATTAGGCTCATCGGCGGCATGGTCATGACCAAGTAGCTTTTCCCGAAAGTGCAGCGACTCCTCCAGTTCTTCTAACAACCATTCTTTCATTGCGCTTTGGATATGGCAAACGTTGTCGTCCTTTTTTTTTTTTCTTATAGGAAGCAGCACTGATGTTGAGTTGATCATGGAACTGGATCCGTACAAGCTATCCATTTGGACGCTCAGTGCACTAAACAGGGCTCCAGAACAGGGAGTATGGAATGAAGCTATCATCGCTATAGGCCGCTACAAAAGAGATATCCGAGTAAGTACAAAACGAAAATGTGACTTTCAAAGCGGAGCTTCCTTTACCTACGACGTCGCGGTCTCGCCTTTGTTGGTCGGTCGCTGGTCGGGATTTTGGCTAGTAGGCTCGCCCTCAGTCTCGAAAGAAGAAAGAAACGCGCGAAACGGCGCGATTGTAACCTCGGTCCTCACCCGCCCCTTCTCCCAGCACATGAGCCCTTTGCTTTAAACCATGGCCACACACACACTTTTTTTCTTCTTCATTGCATGCTACAGTCACACGCGAACTTCTTTTTTGCGACGCATACTTCTTTTTTACTTCTCTTTGAGATGATCATCACGTATTGATGAGGGTTATAGTTTTCATACTATGTCACATACACACAATGGAGTGAGTGAGTGAGTGAGTGAGTGAGTGAGTGAGTGAGTGAGTGAGTGAGTGAGTGAGTGAGTGAGTGAGTGAGTGAGTGAGTGAGTGAGTGAGTGAGTGAGTGAGTGAGTGAAAACATTATTGAAAATAAATAACATGGGGGTCGGCGAAGAAGCAGCCGCTGCACTCAGAATCAAGAATTGTTGAAGAAATACAAGCCAATACAACAGTTGTGATATTGCGTAGCACGTGTGCGTGAGAAAGCGTGTGCGCGCCAACCAATTTCCTTTACGCCAGAGACGCAGAAATTAAATGGCCAACATTAGAGCTTTTCACTCACCGGTTTGCAAAAGCTTCGCTTCACATAAATTCTCAAATGTGCATTGGGTTTTATAATTTGTTTTTATTTTTATCTTGATTTCACCTGCCTTAAACGCTTGATCACGATTTGCACGAAGAGAACTTTAGCAAACATCAAATCGTCGACAACGCGAAGAGAAAAGGGGACAGTATATATGTCTCCTTGTATTTTCACAAACCTAAATATATTAAGGGATAATTGAAAGAAGCAGAGCTCGAGTCTATTCGCTATTGAATGCGTTTCTGACATTGAAATAAGGAATCTACAGATATCAGGAGCTATGAGGCAGCGGATACTCGCTCTTAAGGGTAAAACGGATTTCTGAACCAGGCGTATGCCCATCCAGGTCTGGTTCTTTTGCCACGACTTAGGGAACATGCATCACCAAAGCGAGTTCAGGCGGTCATTTCATGTGCTGTCAGACTTGCATGCTAAGTAACCTTTAAAAAGTTAACATTAATTTCAAAAATTATCTGTGGAAAACAACAAATCCTGACGCTGGAGTTGTATTGCTTGAATAGACAGACATTACTTTCATAAAATAGAAATTCATATTGAACATATTACAAAAATTTTAGTAAGATAGTTTTCAAACTGATGTTGCAGAGCACCATGGCGGTAACTTGCCAGTCGATCGAAGCCAGTCAGTTCTGAAGGTGCATGCAGTGGAAGTGAATTTTTACACAATCGCGAGTTTCAGATAAGCGCTGTAGAACTTGACACTAAAATGCATTGCTGCTCGACTTCTCACACAAGATGCTTTTTCACTCATTGTAAGACAAATATATATAGAACGCCAATGCACTTCACTATACACTTTGGGAACACATCTTTCAAAAGTGTTCTCATCCTCAGAACTCCTTACAAATGGATACGTCTAGGGAACTCACCGGTTACAAGTCATTAACTCCAATGTGTGCTTTAAGTAACTACCTGAAAAACTAATTACTAAAATGTTGAAAATTATTTGATTATATATTCAAAGGTGCAATGCAAGTTATGTCCGTGTGTTTGGGCAGCCCAGCTCCAGAAGTAGGAGTGTGCCATCGGTCACAGCCTGATAAAACAAAGTGAGCATCCAAAAAATAAGCGCACCATACACATTTCACTGTGAAAGAATGCAAAACGAAGTTCCTCCACCAGCACATTGAACCTAACTTCATCTTTGGTTCGGGAAGAGGAGTTAATTACATTTTCATGGTGCACCGCAGTCTGTATAATCATGGCTCACTCTCGTTTCAAGAAACGTGGCAGGTTGTCGATTTTATATGCTGCGCTGTAACACTTGGTCTCTCTCCGGAGCCGCAAAACGTGGCGACGGTATTACTGCGTGCTCGAAACTGTTCTCTCCATTTGGTGTCTTGATATCACTGTTAAGTTTTCTGTAGGAAATAAAAATTGGAGAACCTTTTTCCTCAAGAGGCGGGTATTGGTATTTGGTTCGTTGGTTGATCCCTGTGTGGCCATGGTGTTGTACAGCCTAAATAGAACCATTCTCAGTTAAGGCTCTTGCCGTCAATGCTCTCTCCCATGACTGGAAAACAGTTTTCAATATTGCTAGTAGATTAGGTCAGCATTCAAGAACACCACTGACCTCGGTTTTGCTGTTTTTCTACCTGGCCCTACAGCACATGACGCATTCTCTTTGGGTATATATATATGTCTTCACTTCTTTTTTTAATATGTTCTTTTTGTTTTTCACTCTGCACAAACACCAAACAGCTTCAACTAGAGACGTGCATTCTGAGAAAACCCTAGTATACGCCGGTATTGGGCTTTAATTGATGAGACTGACTGCCATTATACACACCAAGGAAATGTCTTCATAACTACTCATAAAATTCCTTTATTATTGCCGTCTCTGAATGTCCATCGCCATAATAGAGAAGTTATGTTATTGTAATAACCTAACTGGCGGGCGCCAAACGCAATGCGACAAGTATTCCAAGAACCCTTTTTAGATGGCAAACTATTCATGAACGTGGGCCCATATTTCTTTACGTGTTTGTAGAAATAAAATGATGATGAATCATTATACCGTCTTCCCGAATGCAATGCAAAGAAAACAAACATTGTATTTGAAAAAAAGATATCGAGTTCGTAAAAACCATTTTCTACGTTTGATGGACTGACTTTTTTAAATATGAGCACTGTTGTGACGTTTGTTTCCATTCTCCTGTTCGGCACTACATAAATTTTAGTGGTTTTTAGTTCAATACGAAATATAAGACTATAGAACGGAACTGCTAAAAATAAAAATAGAGCGTCATTCTCTTGCTAATGGTTATCATGTGAGCGTTGGTGTCATAATAAAATGAAACGGCGCATATGTGAACCCGCGAGAACAGTGCTAAGGGGTACCGTGGCACCCTACTGCATTAGTTTATTTTATATCAGCCACAGAGCGTGGCATTAGTGGCCCGCCCAAAGTGTTACGCACTGACGTGGAGAAAGAGAGATAAATTTTTATTCACAGAGAGGCTGATAGGTCGGACTCT
This sequence comes from Dermacentor andersoni, assembly GCF_023375885.2. NCBI lineage: Eukaryota > Metazoa > Arthropoda > Arachnida > Ixodida > Ixodidae > Dermacentor > Dermacentor andersoni. Next base: position 145,309,556 of record NC_092817.1, on the reverse strand, counting down.
GTTATAGCTTGCTAGGGAAAATGGATGGGGAGGAAAAGGAAAGAATCACGACACCTATAGGAGAAGGAAGTGCGTGCCCTAAATGTGCACTATATAGCGGCCTCGTTAAACTGTGCGTCTAGTCCAGGGGCTTGTAGAAAGGTTACAGAAGCTCATCTAACCATGGCTGCGCCGGTGGTGTCAGGCCGAGGACCTAAAACAATCCCATGAGAGAACGGTCTCTTATTGATGTGTGCAACGAAAGAGACCAGCTACTGTCGTTCTCTTCTGTACGCCAGACAAAGGAAAATACGCTTGGAACAATTTCTGACACCTGACAGCGGTGTCTACTTGAACCAATCTCACTGCAACTTAATTGAAAGGTGTGTAAAATGCCTGGTCAATGTTACACCAAGGTGAATCCTGCGAAACGTACTTTTTTAAAGCGAAGCTTTCTTTGCCTTTTTCTTCGACTTTTGCGATGCTGCTGTCTTCTTGCACACCGCGTCGCAGGGTAGTTCAGAGCTTGTGTATAGATTACAGGAGCGCGGCAGAGAGAAAAGTGAATGAGAGAAACTTGTTTGGACCTCTCCGTTGCGTCGCATGTGCGCAATGCCTATGCAGCCCTCTGAGTGTCGCCACATTAGCCTCTTGAGAGCTGTGATAATACGTGACCCTCCTCAAAAGCATTGCACGAACTGGAGCGCTTACTTTTCTACTACTAATGTGCCAGTCCAGAAGGGACGCGGATAGAACTGTAGAGAGCAGGGTGGAGAGGCGGCAGAGAATTGGTAGACCCTACGCAGTCGCGAAACGAGTGAATAACAGCCTTGCCACGCAGTTCTCATACAAGGGGGGAGAACGGGAGAGGGAAAAGCTGATCAGGGAAGGCAAAGAGACAGTGGTTGCGAACAAAGTGAAGGTGCGGTACGCTTGTGCTATTCGTGAAAATAACCACCATGCAAATTTATCAAGCGGACATCTCACACAGGGCGTGCAGACGCTAAGCCGCATTAAACCACCCTATATATAGGGTGTATGGGACACTACGGAAGCGATCGCACGTCGAATCAACGCTTTTGTGCCCGCGGCGGTAACTTGACGGCTATGGCTGTGCTGGATGTCGCGGGTTCAATCCCGACTGTAGCACGTACAGCCCCATAATTGAATTAACGTTTAACACGTTCTCCCACAATGCGATGTGCCATGTGAGACAATGATGATGTTCAACCCTCATAGAGATTGTGAACAATGGCGCATGACAACGCCTCAAGAAAACACGTCTGCCTGTGTGTTCTGTGTATACTATACGCCGACAAAAAGCAGTGGTGCACTCAAGGTAACGTTTATCATCAACTCACCACTCTCGTGCTGGACAAAACGCTGAATAACTTACACATTCGCCATAAACATCCCCGCTAATTATCGTCAATCAAATCAAGCCGTAAAGAAGCCTTCGCTTACCTCGATATTCACAGTGCGTGGAATCCGCATACTTTTTGGCTTTCTTTTAGCTTGTAAGACTGAACTTCATTTCTGTGGCCCACTGATATTGTCTTCCACTTCGTTGGGCCAAGTGCCCAAACGTAGAGTTGTATATGACTCAACGAAGCAATGCGTTCGTGTTTGTGCTTTTCTTAGGTGCTAAAGCACTCTTAATTCATTTAAAGCATATAAGTTAAACAAAGTTCATCACAAATAACGTCCAATGCAAGTGATCATTAACACTGAAGGAATTATGACTTCTCTTCAGGGAAGTTACTGAGCCCGGACCCTTACATGATGAGAAAGATATCGCGCCACAGCTTGCCGAAGCTGTTTGTTAACTGCAGAAGCGGGGAGCTTTACAAAGAGAGAGTGAGAATACTGTGGCGTTCATGGTAAGGATGCCCCCTACGTGAGAACGACAGATGGTGCGGAAAAACGTACGACCGACATACGGTGGGGGCGAAAGGTGCATAGCACGACCAAAATGCGACAGTCAAATGTTCGCAGGAAACTCCATTCCGGCAATCACACTAGAGAAGGCGCCATTAGTTCGCGACGAGCACTTATGAAGACAGAGTGGAGGTCACCATATCAAGACTCAGTTACAAAACTCGAAGGGTTACCACGGCCAACCGGCAGCAATGTAGTTCACAACGGCCACTCACAAGTCTTAATATCGGTTGGGCGGTCTTCTGAATGACGTCAGGCAAATAGTCAATGGAACCTTGCAGTGGGGCCACAGCCTTGCGACCCTTGCGCACACATCCTGGTGTGTTCATCGGCGTCAGTCGAGGGCTGCGGTGAGCACGCTGTCCAGGAGTAGGGCCGTGGCCACGTGACAACGCCTCCGGGCCGAAGCAGAGTGCGTCTAGTCTGCATGGTCTGTTCTGCGACTCAACGCCCGAACGATCTACGCGTATCACGCCATGCTCACACGCGCACTCAGGCACAATGAGTTCGCATGAGTGTTTGTGACTGTGTATAGGCGTATGAGTACGAAGTCAGTGTGGTGAGAATTGCCTTCGCCTTTTAAACCTATGTGTTCGTGAGTTGAACGTATGTGTTCGCTTTGAACGTATAGCTTTGGGACGCTGTCTTTTTTTACAACATATATAATTTATATGTAAATAGTTTATACTGTTGTTTTGGCTATGCGAAAAGGAGTACCCGTCACCATTATAGAGTCACGTCTCCCTCATTTATTTTCATTTCAATAGGTGAATAACAGAGCCCCTAAGTCATTTGCAGCCATGTTCTTGGTGGCATAGTTCCGTACAAAAAAAAAAAAAGAACAGCAACAACAAGACGTAACTGTCGCGATAGTGTTCACGGGAGCTACAAGCACGATATAGTTCACGGCAATATGTAATAATGGTTAGTACGTGGATTTCCCTAACCTTTGTTTTTTAGGCTTCGAACTGCGTTGGAATTTGCAAACTGCTCATTTACAACAAAGTATTGCGTTAAAAATACAACAATTCACAATGATTGTGCATTTAGAGGAAGTCTTATTGCCTTCTACATTTATAAAGATAGAAAAGCTTCGAAATCTAGGCCAATAAAAGTTCATAAAGTGTAGTAAAGAATGCCATAAGAAAGTCTAAAGCCGCAAGCGTGCAGATTGGACAAATCTATGTACTAATCAGCGCTGACGTGATATCTAAAGAAATGCAACACCGAAGTTCCCTCTATAAACTTCAGTGGTAACTACTTGAATGCAGCCTTAGGCGCTTGAGTTGCGGCACGTCTAACTCTCTTCCTATCTTGCACTCTTTATACATATATATATATATATATATATATATATATGTATATATATGCGTGCCTGTGCGTGTATGTATGTGCGCGTGTACGTGCGCGCACGCGCGTGTGTGTCTTCGTCTGTGTGTGTGTTATATTATATATTGACTTGGTTAAAACATAATGTGCTGTTATACATAGTGTTTAACACGGGAATACTTCTGCTGATTATGGGGAACTTAGAGGTACGCCTAAGTTACGGTAGCTCTAGGGGAGTGTGCGTCAACGAAATGTGCGCAACAGGGTTTGGCTTTATTTTTGTAATAAGTGTCGATGCTATCATAAAGTTTTTTTCATAATATCAGGTGTTTCTTTAATTGTTTAGGTAGTGTAAACGTATGTGATCTCTAAGGACGCCGAGTTTCCTTAAAGTTTGTGTTTTCTTCTCCTGCGGCACCGTCTGTCTGCGGGAAATAAGTTGCCACCGTTGCAAGAAGTTCTGCTTACTGCTCCATATTGTACAAGGCTGCTGTGCAGTGTAATCATTGAAGAAACAAAATGACACACGGCTGTCATGCTCTTCTCATATGATCTGCATTAAATTTTTTTGCGAACATTGCAATTGCAGTTCCAGTTCTCAAGCACACAATGGCCACAAGGACGAGCTTTGTTCGCCGTCGACTCGATTGATTACAGCGGATGCGCATTACCAGGTGGGAAAGAACTTTTATGACTAGATAAAAGGTACTTTTAATGAAAGGTGCCCCAAGATGTAAGCATGGCGCTACTGCATATTTTTCGAAAGGCTTCTTTCAAGTGATTTGTCATCTTCGACTTAGCACGTGTTTCATCGTGTTCTTGATGTAAAGGCAGTGTTTGAGTTCCTAGCGGATTCGTGAAAACTAGGGTTGCATTTACGTTAAACCAAAGCAATGAGGATTGCACAAAAAAGTGGAATAATAACCAGCGCATCTGTCGTTCTACATCCTACTCAGTTTATTTACCCGATTCCTTGTCGCTGAAACTCACCAAATAATAATGTCCTACATAATTTCCACTGCAGTTCAAGGGAATGTTCAAGATTGTTAGAATGTTCTAAATCTCTAAATGTTTAACCGTTGCACATAAAATAGCTTACTCCACAAAGGCAAAGAGGTTCTCGAAATTTTGTGCCAATAAATGCAGCTACGGAAATTATTAACTGCTAACATTAGGCAGCTTTTCGCTGTGCATTGTGTCGTCCTTCTGTTGCAGCATTCACAACATATTTCTTATGCAATTTCTCTACCGCAACTGAAAATTACCATGTAAGTCGTGTCGTTATGTCACTTATTGCGACCTCAAGCGGCAGCTACCAAACACCAGCCAGTGAGGAAGTTCTGTTATGTAAAGGAAGTTTCGTAAAACTAACATGGGGTTTTCATGCCCGTAACATTATGGATGCTTGCTTTCGGTTATCTTGCGGTGAATATCCGTTTCATTCTTTTCGACACAGTTTTAGTTGGGTTTACCAAACAATGCAACAAGGAAACCGTTGGCGTATGGGACTACTGTATATGATGTCGTAAATTCTTAAATGGGTGCTAAGATATGCTTTTACTTTTTTGTAATAAAATACCATTCAGAATGATAACGTGGTGTCCGCACTCGTGCACGCAATTTCAATTTCAGCTAGGCATAATAACTGCACCAAGATGGATTTCAGCTGCGCCAACGGTGCCTGTGTAAGCAGGCATGAGCGTTGCAACTACGTGGACGACTGCGGCGACAACAGTGACGAACAAAGCTGCTGTAAGTTCCGTGTATTCACCGTTCCCACGGGCTTCCCTAAACTTTGGCATCAGAGGACCACGCAGATTTATGCAAATGGTTGATATATTTATTACTGTATGCACACTAGGCTTGCTGCGTGAAAAGAGCTTGGTCGCGGGCGCACACATTGAACACACGCTCACAAAATAATAACACAATGATGGGTGAAAGAGATAAACATAATAAAGTAATATTTATTCAATGACAGGTGTGCCTAAAGGCTTGAAAGTAAGGCTATATTGTAAAAATTAAAAAAAAGCACGTATAAAAGGAATTTGGCCCAACTATGAAAACTTTCTGAGTGACCTTCTTCCGAATGCATGCTCAAAATTAGCAGGGTTGATTAGAGCTTTTGTTGATTAATTGCCTATTTGAGGCACCATATATGGTTGCTTCCAAATATAAGTCACGTTTTTAATGGCAACAGGTCGAAGGCGGCTGAAGACGACTGAAGGAAATTTTTTTAATATGCAGCAGGGGACTTCTTTAGCAATTGAAATTTATAACTTTGTCCCGCATTCACTTGTGAGAAGCTGAGGGAGTCTCTCTCTTTGCATTAAAATGAAATCGTAAGCTAAGAAACCTAACATACTTGTTGAAGGGCATTTGCTTGTTATACGACGACCTAATGATCCTTCTTTTCGGCTTTCAGGGGATCACCGGCTTGGATGCAACTTCGATACATCATTCTGTGACTGGGTTCCTGGTGTGCCATTGGACGAGGATCAAGATACATGGGCTTTGAAGCCCCCAGGACCGTCTCTTCTCACTTCGCCGACGCGAGACCATACAACGGGATCCCCCGACGGTATGAAAAGCACACGTTCATTATGATCCTCTGTTTTCTTCTCGGTAACAATGCTCTTTATATCCTTCAGATAGCGATTTATATGTAGCATATTAGATAGTTTGGCAGACAGAAAAAAAAAGAACTCTAGACATTGTTGGCCAATGTGCTTGCATTAGCGAATTCGCATACTTCAGCATTTCTAAGTGTTTAAACCTTGTGTTTATTGCTTTCATGCTCTCCTGCTTACGCTGCAGATCCCGCAGTTTTGTAGGATGAATATTGTGAAGCGTTTAAATGAGAAAATGGGAGTTTACATAGTGTTACATATCAAGCACAGAGAATATGTTAATGTCTCCTTGTCCTAACATATCTCTTCCAATATGAAATCGTGTGTAACCTGCTATAGAACATGTAAAATTATTCAGAAAAATGAAGAATTGTCGGGTAGCAAGTTGGCTGATGCGTTTAATGATTTTTTTGTTGATTTCCAGAGAAATTATTATGATGTGGTGGCTCAGGACTATGTAAACTGTACCGTAGATCAGACATGTTTCCTAAGTCCTCTAAGTGAGTCCGAAGTTGAGACCATATTTCTTGCATTAAATAATTCTGGGAGCGGTGATAAAGACGGCGTTAAGATAAAACCTCTGAAATATGGTATTGATGTAATGGCACCATGTCTCATCCATGTATTAAAACTTTCTTTGGCAAATGGTGTCTTTTCTCAGCAAACGCAGATTGCAAGCGTAACAGTTGTTTACAAGCAAGGTGACAAGAATCACTTTGCAAACTACAGGCCTTTGTCAATACTGCCTGTTTTATCGAAAGGGCTTGAGAAAGTAATTTTGATCCGGATGAATAATTTCTGTAATAAGCATGATATACTGCTACCTTCACAATTTGAATTTCGGACACATCGGTCCACCGAACTCGCTCTATTAGAACAAAAAGAATACATTATAAGATTTCTTGATAACAGAAATTTAGCTTTAGGAATATATGTAGATTTTTCGAAGGCTTTTGATCACTTGAACCACAAGTTACATTCAAAAAAACTTCACGTATATGGCTTTCGAGGAACGTCATTGATGCTTTTGAGCAGCTACCTCTGGAGTCGACAACAGTATGTTGAAATAAACGGTCACTGATCCAATGTTAAAGCTCTCTTTCCTGCATGCCGCTAGGCAGCATATTGGGCCCGTTCCTTTTTAATGTATACGTGAACGACAAAATACCGATAGACAGAGAAATAAAAATGAGCATATATGCTGATGACACCAGCTTATTGTTTTCAGCCTCATCCGCCTCGAACATGGTCATAAAAGCAAATACATCACTTAAGCAACTTGAAAAGTGGACAAAATATAACACTCTAAAAGTTTACACTTCATAATCAAAGGCCATTATTTACCGTTCAAAAAAGAAGGATGTCCATAATAACGATGATATCATTCTTAATAATTTTAATACAGAGAAAATGAATTCCTTTAACGCGCTAGGTGTACTTTGCAACGAGAAAATGACATGGGAAGATCACACAAATTATGTAGCATTTAAACTGTCACATGTCATTGGATCAGGTTACACTCATACGCACATCCTCCCCATAAAACTGAAAATGCTACTTCACAATTCATTGTTTTGTTTCCATCTAAATTATTGTCATTTGGCCTGGGGGAAACATCCCTCACAAATACATTACACCTTCAGCAGAAATGAACGCTCAGAATATTATACAGTGTAACATATGACCATCCATCTAAACCGCTATTTATAAAAGACAACATAATACCGATTTATGGTCGGTGCGCATACCGCTTCATATCTAAATACATTACCGAGCTCAAAAACAACAGATGCCCAGAAAAATTTTTACACATTTCCTAAACTTGTTTCAAAATTACGATTTAAACCATCAACGCATTCGGCCAAAAGATTTGCGTCATTTTGTTTCAGTTATACGCGAAAGGGTGCCGCTTTCTGTCTGAAATGTGTGACATGATCTAATGGACACCACTTTGTTGTCTGGGATTTCTACATTTGTTTAAAAATTTGCGTTTGGTTGTGTATTCTTATGTTCTTTTTTGTGTGTGCTCATATGCCTGTACTGCTTGCGTTTTTTTTCTAAAAGTCATGTATTTGTATCGGGGAGGCGAGAGCCCGTCAAGCTGGAAACCAGCTTTTTCTCTCTGCCTCCCACGTCCTTGGGATGGAAAATGAAGGCATTATTATTATTATTATTATTATTATTATTATTATTATTATTATTATTATTATTATTATTATTATTTTGTCTATTTGGATCAGCCTATTAGATCCATTTAAATTAATTGCGATGTTTGATTTCAAAGCAAAAGATAAATTGACAATGTCACACCTGAGTTACATCAATTTTACGATTGTATTGAGTTTACTTAACGAAGTTATTAGCGTAGGGCATACTTCTACCACTATCAGGTGCAGGTGGTTATGAATTTTCTTTTGCAGATAACTTTTTAGATCACTCCATCGGTTGTCTAGCGAGATCATTTAGTTCTTATAGCGAGAACTTAGAGTGTACCCGAGCTAAAGGCCTCTATAAAGAATATAAATCGAAATATATTATTACGCAAAGTCAAGCGAAAGAAATAAAATTACTGAAGGCATCTATACATAACTTCTTCTTTAACTGTGCACGTTCAGCCCATACAATATCCGTCAGACTCAGTGATTGGATGCACCCGACTTGTTTGCTACTAAGGCACTTTTTTTTCAAGCCCACCCTATCTATCCCAGTTTTTATGCAAGTAGATTAAATTCTCATAAAAATGCTGGCAGCAACCTTTTTTCCAAGAACAAGAAAAAAATTAGAGACGTGGGTGAACAAAGCTACATAAAGCATCCCTTATAGCTTAATATTTACAGAATTTGAGATGTGAACTTGAAGGATACATTTCTTAGGAGAAAGGAGAATATTCAGAAAGTATGCTATGCGAATGTGAGTTTAACGCGTTTGATATAATATCACCGCCCCGACGCAATTGAATCACGCTGTTTTTACCCGGTTTGCGTGTATTACTTTCAGGAAATTTTGTAATTCTGCGCACTCACGCGAAGGCAACAAACGCCACCCTCTACGGCCCAACCCTCGACAATACTGAGAATTGTTCGGTAAGTACATACCGGAAGGAGACTTGATATTTGTGCCGCTTATAAATGGGTTAATGGGCTGTCATGCTCTACGCAAGACCTGGATGCACTATACCACGTATTGCAGCAAAAGCATTTCCATTCCTAAGCAAGAGGTTGTGATATCATTTGTCGTCTGTACCATTCTGCAATCCTGGTAGGGTGTAGTTGCTATTTCGCTATTTTGGTGTACCATTGGTACAAACTACGTAGGGTGTTACGGACCAGGAATCAATAAAGAAATACGGTACACACAGGGCGATAACTCATAACAAGTATTCTTGCGGAAAGTCGTGACTATTATTATACAGGAAGGTAAGCACAGCACATGCCAGAAGATAGACGCGTGCGTTGCCTCTAAGGAACGATAATTATTGACAGCCATCATCCTGGAAAGGCAGCGATCATCCTGGCTCGAACCCGAGACCATTGTCTCGGGTTCGAGCCGAGACAATGGTCCAACCCGAGACTTTTCCTGCGGCTGCGAAGTTTGCAATTTGAGAAACCGTTATGGGTTTCCTTTGTAGCTTCGCGATATACTTGGGTGGATGAAAATATTTTCTTTAATGCACCATCCTTCACCTTGGGGTATCCCGTGGAACTGATTTGTCACATCCCTATATTCATGAGCGAAGAAAACATATGCCTGTTCGCCTTGCTTCTGTGGCCGATTAGAGTGCTTCATCATTGCGCAATTGCAATATGTCTTTTTTGCTCGTTCACATCGCCAAGTTGACCTGCAAATTATTTTTATTGTAGTCTTTTTTTGTTGCTTTAAGGGTTTGCGTGTTGAGAAACATTGGATATTGTCACTTCGGACATATGCCGAAGTGCACCGCAAGGTGCCACCGTAACTCGATGGGCAGCAGAAATCATTTGAAAACTTGTGAAATTTAGGCTTGTATGCCCATTCTGAGATTCACTGATTACACTGTAAAAGAAGCAGAATGCAGCTTGCGCTGCCAGAGAAGCCAAGTGCAGCTTTTTTCTGGATTCAATCATCTAAAGGTGAAAGGAAAAGCAACGTAGTTTACTTGCTGCTTCCTGCTGGGAAAGCTATGGATGTATCTCATTCCATTTGACTCACGTGCAGAAGAGTAAACTGATGCGATATGAAAGTGTAACAGCGGGCGAATAAAGAAGGACAAAAGGCACAAAAATACACCATGACTCCATGCTTTCTCTCAAGTCATCTTATTACATAGACATCACGACGTAAAGGAACCAAAGGTCGAGGAAAAACCAAAAGTAAGAACCTTACATGCGCGTGGCATACTGCAAGCTCTAATGATTAATGGAAACGTTAAATATCACGATTTATGCAAAAATCGACATTCGTTCTCTTGAAGAACCAAGAGTGATTCACTTATGAATGGGCGATGCATAATTGCTCTGTTCGAGGCTTTTGCTATCGCTATTGTCAACTGAGTTGCATTTTTTATTTAAAGAGGGTAACGTACGCGTACGGTTTGAAATGAACTGCAAGATAAAATGCCGCAATTCTCCTGGGAGACAGCTCGTGCTCTTTAAGTCAAACATTAACACCCGGTTTTGTTATACAACCTATTCATTACCACGTAACGCGGGGCATGTCTTGTTCTTGCTTTCGTTTTTCTTGGACTTGTGATTCCTGTACATATGCGTGATCGTCTCGTTATAAAATCAGATGAGAGCCAAGCCTGCACCGTCGTTTTTTATGCCTTTTGCACCGGTGCGTTGACGCTGCGTGACGCGTTCAAAATGAATCTTTGCCAACTGCCCACCTCGCCATCTTCTTAAGCTGATGCTTCGACGCTAAGCAAAAAAAAAAAAAGGATATCTCCGCTTAGCTGGCGCAGCAATGACGCCGCATCGTTGTCGTCTCTGTCGGTGTGGTAGTGTTGTATCTGTCATTAATTAACGCGTCTCCGTCTCAACAGATCACCTTCTTTTACACGGTACAAGGAAAAAGTGAACCCCAGCTTACGCTCAATGTCCGCTCTGCCAAGGATGGACCGTGGAAGTCAGTATGGAAGCAGAGTGAGCCAACGCAGTTCTGGCACTTTGTTGCCGCTACAGTACATTTCACGGAGACAGATCCGTACCAGGTGAGGCTTCTGTACAGTCTTTCCATTTTTAAGCGGTGCTAGTGAGCTAGCCAAGCCACGGGGGCGCAGAGAAACTGTCTGCTAGACCGCACACCTACTTGACAGAGCTCACAGAAGAATTTTATTAGCACTTGGAGCATCACTGAGAACGGCGAATTTGGTACAATGGAAACGCCGTCCTACGAATACTGTTTGAACGAAAAAAGGAAGAAAATGGATAAGGCCACTAGATGAGTAAAGTAAATTGCTGCGTACCCTACAAAGAAATATACCGAATGTGTGCCTTTTATTTCCCTTTTTGGGAAAAATCAGTCAGTGGGCCTATGCCTACAAACAGTCCAATGACGGCTTATGCCTGAAATCGTCTCAGTTCTGAGGCTATAGATGTCGACAAATTATTCTCGAATGAAAGGCAGACAGTGATTGCTGTGGTCGCATGGAAGTTTTTGCGTGCCAACGGGGAACGCTTCCTTTTTATCTTTCTTCAAATTTATTCAAAGGTTTCTTCAAATTGAGTCAAGATTACATGTCACCCAGTTAGCGACTTGCGGTTGGCTTAGTAACACTCTTACAATCGAAGCATCGTGAGTGAGATGAAGGCGCATGTTGCAAAGGCGTAATTGATACCTTCTAATAATATAGATATGCACATTTTATAGGAATTATCAGCCTTAAATCTATTGCTAGAGACCAGAGGGGTGTGGTGAAGTGCATTAGCATTGTCTGCATCGTTTTTCCAATCTCCCCCCTTCCTCCCCCACAAATCTTTCGAGACCATTTGAGACAAGATGTCAATTCTTTCCATAGAAAATTTGGCGACGACTGTCTCAAAGATAGTGTTCTGTTCAGTATGCTTTATAAATACACAAGCAACAAAATTTATCAACTTCATTACAGTAATCACAATTTGTAGTTTTCTAGTGCGTTATCTGCAGCAGAAACTTTGAAGAAAATGTCCCCTGAATGTCGGAAGCGGGTGCGTTAATGTGTGGTGGCCTATGGATTATTGAACTTAGTTATTTGGTATTACTGCGAATTGCAAAGTCTACATGCCGACAATTTCGGTCACAAAAAACGAGAAAAACATTTTTGAGAAAGAAACAGTCTCGGTGAAACAATTCGCTTTCGCCTTGTCTTCCTCTAAGGTTGCTTTCACTGGAGAACACAGGGCATCGGGCCAAGAGGGCTACATTGCTATCGATGATGTGGCATTTTCAGAGACGTGCAAGACCTACGACAAAGGTGAGCTGCACCAAGAAGACGAAAAACACTTGCAATCGAGGTGCCGTGACGATAATGGACATGAACGAAGGTTACAACCTTTCTTCATGTCCATTACTGTCGCTGTACCTACAGAGAAAAATACTAAAGGCGCTGGGAGAATTTAGTTATCAATAATTAACGTTTTTCGTCGATAAACATGATAAAATCACTTTTCTAATGACACTGCGAATGGTCAAATTAAGTGGAGGGGTCCAAATAGTCTACGTTGGGCGTAGACAAGGCGTCTGTTAATTTTTTTTTTTCGTGTGTGTCTGTGCGTGCGCAAGCGTAGAATTCTTTGACTGGGTGCTCAAACTGATTTTCTTTACCGTCCCGATCTTCTTACTCAGTCGTGTCCTAAGAACTATGTAGCACCATATAGCCTTGAAGAGGTGAATTTGCGCGAATACGCAAACTTCTCTACACCTACCATGACATACATGTGGGTGCACGTAGCTCCTACGCGATATCTTATCAGAAAGCCGTCCGGTGCGGAAACAAGTCCGCCGAAGGTGCAAACTACTGTTCGAAATTTCTTGACGCGCGGCCGGTGCACTTCATATCATGGGACGAAACGCAGTCCTTACGGAGGCACACTCAGAATGTGGCGAGAGCTTTCGCGGGCAAGGTATATGCTGAAAACCCAAGGAGTGAGATAATTGCTTCTGCAACAGCAGAGTCAAGGTTCCGACAGGACGTGTTGGAACGGAGGTGAGCTCGTCGGCGGGCAAATCGTGAGAGAAAAAATTAACACTACAGTAACAGCGACCGCTTTAGAGGAGGGAAGATAGTCATAATGCATGTGGTAATCTTTGGAATGGTTCATCTCCTAAAATATGGCACTCTTCGTTTCAAGGGTAGGGTATATAAGCTTCGTATGTATTGATTCCAAAAAATGCTGTACAATATATGACAGCTCCCCATTGTAGAGTTTCTGCCTTGAACATTTCTTAGTGGGTATCGTTATGATATTACGCATCGTAGGGCTCCAACATATAAAGGCGAGAAGAGAAGAGGAAGTCGACTGAATTCATGATCCCAAAGAAATGTTAGGAGCAACATAGTCCTAATAGCAAGGACGTAGCTACGGGTACTATATGATAACAGCCTATGTGGTTGAACCACTTCCCAGTAATAGAAAAGAAGATAGCGATTTATGCATAACGACTATAGAAAACTAACAGCTTCATCATATGCTATAGCCATTTCATTGATTAAAATTCTAGTTTGATCGTTCACGTGCCTTCCGGTTACTGTGGTATATTCTAAGAAGGAATCTGTATTCCGAAGAATGTAGCACTGTAGAGTTGTCGTCTCCGTCCTTTCCAGTCCTTATCTTGTTGCGCGCTCTGACGTGTAATTTCATGGGACACCGACCAGCCTGGTCTAAGACCCTCGGGAATCGGTAAATGCAAATAACAACTAGATAAATGGAAACTGAACAAACAAGGGCAAGGCGCGTGCGCTTTTCTTGTTTCTATTCAAATGCCTCGAAACTGATGAATCGAACCCCTCCTACGTTAGTAAGATCTTGATGAGGGCTAGTTGGTTCATACTTGGAACTGTGGTTTAACAGTGCGAAAAAGACGAGGACACAAGGTTTCTGTGGTATTTGTTTTCTTATACCCTCGTCTTTTCGAGCTGTTAAACCTCAGTTCCCTGTACTACGTGTTAAGGCTGCACCTTAGAAATATATTTTGTTGTAACATGCCCTGCATGCTCCCAAATGCTCCGTAAAAGCAGCCTGACCTACAACTGATTCATCGCAATGAGCTGTTACTCAGAACGCTACATGGCAATACAGCCTATTCAGCAACCTTCGCTTTAGATATTTTTTTATATTATAGTTGGCAAGGTAGAAATATGAGTGAACTTATCCGTATGCCTTTTTTTTTCTTTTTGCATCATCCATGTGCATCAACAGAGTTACCACCAGCCCCTGCGCCAACGTTACCACAATTCGCATGTGGCGCGGACATGTTTCGATGCGGCGATAACGAAGAGTGCATTCCACTGGCTCAGGTGTGTGACTTCAAAGAACACTGCTCAAATGGCATGGACGAAGCGCGTTGCGGTGAGTGCAAAATTTTATTTATGGTTGTTTTACAATGTGCACGATGGGCCAGATGAAATGTTCTGCATAATGACGGAGTCGCTTCTATAGAAACAAATATTCCTGCTTTAATATTGCAATGTAGCCATAGTGAGAGACTGACATCAACCTATATTCCATGTCTACAGCGGGAATAACAGTTTCCTTGCCGGACGTTTTCCAAATACCTATTTCTCGCGCCAGGATCCCATATATGCCAGTTTCCAGACCACTGATCGCCTAATTGTCGGTAGTCATCGACTGCTGTAATAGTCTAATCCACGGCTTGCAGGCCCGACACTTTGTATACAAATTAAAATGGCCTGACGAACTCCAAGCAATGAATTGTATCAAATTGCAGAAAAAAAAAGAAAGTATAGAGAATAATGCTCGCATGCCGCATGGACGATATGTCTTGATTTTATATTAAGAATATTGTATTCTGCCGTCAATTTCCAGTTGTACACGCCCAGAAAATATGATCGGAATTACAAGTGATAACAATGGACCTAAACCTCTGTTTATGGTGTACTGTAGTTAATATTTAGAAGTTTGATTTTCAATCGCGGTTTTGCTACGCGGTCTAGAGTTATTTAAACGAACGTGGCTGCTCGGTGGCTATTGCATTGTGCTGGTGAGGGCGACGTTGCGGTTAGATTCACGGAAACGGCGGCCGCATTTCCGAGAGACTTAGCGTCAAGTACTTGTGCACTTACATGTAAGCGCACGTTAAAGAAATTAATGTAGTCCGAACCATAGAGTATCACTAACTACGGCTTCGCTCAAACCACAATGTTACTTTGGGGCTGTAAACCACACCAATCAACCAATGAATCTTGTGTTCGTACTGACACCTATGAGTTACAGCGGGCGCGTTATTTTAAAAGAAAATTACGGAGTGTTCTTAAGTTACCCGTGATCATAACGAGTCACAGTCTAATTGTTCCATTTCAATCTAGTGTATTATATCGCCTATCTGTTTAATTATCGCCCAAGTAAAGGAGACCACAATTTTCTTTTGAGGGAACTTGCTATGACGGTGTGAACGAAAAGGTTGCGCAGCCTCACTGCTTAGGATGAGTCTAATATTACCGCTGAAATTGCAAAATGATCAACTCGCCGTCTGGGATTCGTGACCTTCTAATGAAATGATTTGTTTCATAGCGTTGTTTATGCAATAGAACCCAGAGACTTGTAAACTTACGTAGTCCTTTTTTTTTGTTTTCGATATGACAGTGCTGTTCTGTGCACTAACCTGCGCGCAGGCAAGCGTAAACTTGCAGGTCACCCAGAGTGGTACCCAAACAACTACCAAGTATTTAATTTTTTGAAACGTCAGTAGTTGTTCAAGGAAAAAAAAGATACCGCAGTTTACAGGTACTGCCAGAAAGATGATCGTTGTCATTAAGCTCTGTAAACGTAGTTGATAATTTCTTTTTTGACAACTACCTAAATATCCGCACACCTGTACGCAGGATTCCAAAGGACTTTGTACATCAACTTTGGCGTAAGCGAATCACCCGTTTTGAGAGACGGTTACGCTTCCGCCAGTGATTTTCACTCTTGCGATAGGAAGCGTTTCATTGGCGTCTTTGACTTTACTTCTAGGTGCCTGCGACTTCTCTCAGGACCTTTGTGGCCTGGAGAACGAAGACCCGAATGGGCGCTTTGGTTGGAACTGGACAATGGCCCAAATTGGCAAAAATAACAAAACTTTTCCCTCGACAGACAGCCGTCTTGACGAGGGAGGCGCGTACGCTGCGTATTGCCTCCTCAATCCAGGTGAACAGAAACCCTCTCTTTTTTTTAATTTGGGATGGTGTTTGCCAAAATAAAAATGGACAGTTGATAATCTGATCGGCAGTTTGAAATCGGCAACTGTAACTTTCATATCGCGCCGCGTGATGACGCTATTTTTTGAGTTTTTTTTATAGCAAGCAATGATATTCAAAGCTGATGGACGGATTAATAGTTCAACGTTCAGGAATAGATCAATAGAGCCGATGTAATCACAAGCACAGGGTAGCTACAATACAGAGATATAGATTAAAATGAAGAAAGAACAGCTCGAGGAGTGACCGCAATAAATGCAGTAAAACCGGATAAGCTCAAGCGCGTTAGGCGATTGTTTTCTGCCATCTGGTTTCGAAAGGCATGATGATATAAATTCTCATCCTCATCATTGGTTACGTCGTAGCATGCTCCTCGTAATCTGCATCATAGAAAAAAAAAGCACGACGACGGCTCTTGTAATTGGGAGAAGGACATAACTTTAATATGAATGTTTGTAGCCAGCACTTTTACATACGATGGTTCAATATATATGGTCCGAGACAGTAATTTTTCTACGGCTACTGGCCGAAAAAACGTGTGTGACGACCAATAGCGATGGTGGGAATTCCACAGCACATATAAAGGGACTCATGCTTGCATGTAGACGCCGTAACTTTAAGTTAGAGAAAGTAATGGAGATGCGCAGTCACTGCCGGCTGTTTCGCAACTACCTATGCAAACAGCGGCATCTAAGAAGGGGAATTATCAAACGAACAACAGTCCAGTGATTTTTTCTCTGTTCTATTGCTAGAAAGCTTTTATGCCATTCATACTTTAATACTAACAAAACAAAACAATGAATAACATTTACCAGCAACATATAGTGCAGTCAGAACTATTTTTATCAGGAAAGGAAGCTTGAAAATTTACGCATAAAACATTTGCACTCAACGGCCACCAAAACTTGGTTCTGGTATGTCGACACCTTTAAGTGCGAAATTTCTCTCCACCCACCCTTCGCGTAATCTCGCACCGAGCAAACGGCGTCTTTCTCCTTCTCTGGGAAAAAAAATAACTTCACACATGACAAGCTTAGAATATAATTACGCCACCCATATAAAGAAAACTTTTAGACAACACCATTACTTCTACAGTGATGTCCTGAGAGACAATGAACAGGTGTTAGAAATATGTGGTTCTTCGGGACGACCACGTTAGTATCTCCCTTGCTATAGCACCTTTCTTTAAATTAGTGGCAGTTTTGTTCGGGTCTGTGGTAATAGCAATAAATTTCTCATTTACTTTTCCATAAACATTGGATTTCATTTTAAAACAGACGTTTTTTTCTGAGAAACGCTGTGCCACAGGCAGCTTTACTGATACAACCGTTTTTTCAATCTAGTTCATGCATTGCTATGGCCTCCTGTAATAGTTAGCGTTGAAAGTACGTAGGCAGATATGTAAATAAGACATTCCGCTAACGAAAACAATGAGATCAGGCAAAACACTTTCGACAACCTTACAACTACTTACTGATACTTGTTCATCACTACCTGTCGAGCCGCTTTCGCTTAACGACAAGAAACCAAAAGCCCAGTACAGTTCAGCCACATCGCGTAATCAACCCCATTTCTATCGTTGTCATTGCTTTTGTGTGGTAGTGTTTGAATTTTTCTGATAACCGGCATACATTAACAATTAGCGCACATGTAAGCCATGACGTGTGCAATCAGCATAAATATTAACGTGCATTCCAAAACTATTGGAATGTTTTCTTCCGTTTCAAGATTTACCTAAATTTGTAAAAGTGGCTTAACCATAACTACAACACATACGCTCAGAACTTGGCCCCTTTTAGAAACCGGCTACAGCGCGATTACACGTTGCACTTCTATGCAATCACATGTAACAGTTGGGCGTTCTGATCACCTATTTCCTGCTCCCGTTCCAGTTTATACTTACGGTACATCCCACTTCACCCGTAATTTCAATGCGTACCACCTACCACCAATTCACACAAATGTACTGCAAGTGATGCCACCTATATGTGAGTGCCGTGGCGAATAGTCCGCTAAGTGGAAAGTGCGATGTAGAAGCCCTTCGTTACTTCCGCTGATTATCATTTTTTTGGGGGGATCACTAAAATGACCCGATGTTTCCTGAAGTAAGTGCAACAAAAGGGCAAGCAAGGACACGACTTATCTTAGTCTGTATCCAACTGAGGCGGCAAGTCCATTATGTCCTTATGGAAGGAGCCGGAAGGCCACCACTTACACCTTGGCACTAGAGCAGGCTGTCAGGGGCAATGAAATCAAAATTTAATAGGGTGGTGCCACTTTTGGTCCGCGTCCTGAGCTACCAACCGCCACTTTTGCATCGGCGGTGGTTTTCGAGATTTTCTGCCTGGCTTAGAGTATGTACGTGTAGAATGCTCAGCAGTGGGAACACGACCCTCGGAGAGTCTCGCTGCCGGCACCTGCATCCCGTCTAAGTGCAGGGGTCAATCCTAGTTCCATTATTGTGGTATTCGATAAAAGCGAGAGTCTCTCTGATGCGCTGTAACAGCATTTTGGTCCCCCAGCGATTGCCTAGTCATTTCCGGAGTGCCGGCCGCCACGCGATCCGAATATGGCGTTTCAATCGCTGTGATCTCCCAACAATTGCCACTACGCTGGGACAATTTTTGATAAAGTGAAATGGGACGATGTGGGTATGGTTATTTCCTTCCAGGGCACTCAATATAAGCAAAGCGATATTGTTTTACTGTGGCAATAGTGCTTCCGCATTTGATATTACTATCAACAGAACTGGAACGGTCGTTCTTGAATTAGTTTCCGGAGATTGAGCAAAGCAAGGCCCTAGATAGTCTGCCTTCGATTATCTTCCTTCAACCGATCGGTAGTCTCCCTTAAAGTACTTAGATTGGAATCACAAAGTGCTCTCAACAGTGGTTTAGTGCTTGCGTTATAGTACTCGTCAACAAGCTAACGTTAGACAAGCAGACTTCGCGACGAAGTTCCGTTGCACTTATGTGGGCTGGGTTACGGCCGCCAAAAAGAAAGAAACAACAATGTGCGGCCTGGCCCGTCAGGCGACCTGCAATGGGAGTGAATGCCCCAGCTGTAGTTGCATTTTCGGCCGCTTGGCTGTGCCGAACGACGCTAGCGGTCGGCGACGGGACGCGTCGGTTTCCACGGACGACGGCGTTCCAAGCGCATCGCTGACGTATTTTCTATGCGGATCCCAAACAACAGTAACAGCATTTTCGATGCACGCGGCAGGCCCCACCATCTTTTTTTTTTCTTATCTAGCACCCGCGGCTGCTTGTTACAGGCTTGCTACGAAAAACAGCGCGAGGATGGGACACAGGGTAAAGGAACAACAGCACGAAGTGCTGACTATAGGAAAGGCATGTTGCTATTCCGAGGAGCCTTAACGAACTCGGTGCTTCGTTTTGACTTGCCTGAGGGCTTCAAGTCTCCCTTCAATAAAAAGGAGGCGCTCTTAGGTGGCGATCAGCATAGCGCGTGCACACTCACACACACTCATATATATATATATATATATATATATATATATATATATATATATATATATATATATATATATATATATATACACATATATACATATATATATTGTTACGTGTGGAAAGACATAGACGAGAGATGCTAATTACACGCTATTTACACTGGAGCCAGGCAGCCAGGCTGACACTCGCTCGTGCCGAGGGCACCGACCAACTTCTTCGTCGTTCTCGCGGCGGCTCGTCTCTCGCGGAATCATATCGTAATATTACCCCCCGGCGGCAAAAGCACCGTCACGGTGCTGTTAAATATCCAAGGGGTATGGAGAGTTGTAGGGCTTGAGTCGGGCAACGTGGACAATGTCACTGGTTGTCACAGTGGAGGACGTCGTGGGCGTGGCTCGGTCACTTTGCGTATTACGCGATATGGGCCTGTGTAACAGAAAAGCAGTTTTTCACAAAGGCCGACTTTACGCGATGGTGACCAAAGCAACACGAGGGCTCCGGGCACAAAATGGACATCACGGTGACGGAGGTCGTAGCGTTGTTTATGCTTGTCTTGAGACACTTGTAGACGAGCGCGCGCAAGTTGGCGAGCATGGTCAGCATGGGCGATTGCATCACGGGCATAATCGCTAGTTGAAGCTGTGGCGGACGGAAGCACAGTGTCCAGTGGTAGCGTCGGTTCGCGGCCATACAAGAGGTAAAACGGGGAAAAGCCAGCAGTTTCGAGACGGGAAGAGTTATATGCAAAGGTAATGTAAGGTAGAGCCAGGTCCCAGTCACGGTGGTCGTCTGAAACGTATTTGGATAGCATGTCTGTAAGGGTGTGGTTCAAACGCTCAGTGAGGCCGTTCGTTTGGGGGTGGTAGGAAGTGGTAAATTTATGCTGTATTGAGCAGGCACGCATGATGTCGTCAATGACTTTGGCCAAAAAGGTGCGGCCGCGGTCTGTAAGCAATTGACGCGGAGCACCATGCATCAATATGATATCATGTAGCAGGAAGTCCGCAACATCAGTTGCACAACTGGTCGGAAGAGCACGGGTTACGGCGTAGCGGGTCGCGTAGTCCACCGCGACTGCAACCCACTTATTTCCTGATGTAGATTCCGGAAATGGGCCTAGAAGGTCCAAGCCGACACGATGGAAGGGCTCGGCAGGGATGTCGAGCGGCTGCAGGTAACCAGCGGGGAGCTGGGAAGGCTTCTTGCGTCGTTGGCAAAGTTCACAAGCGGCGACGTAACGTCGTACGGAACGGGCAAGGCCCGGCCAGGTCCAGCCGGTGGAGCGTAAGTGGCAGTGGGGTGCGTCAGAAGGTTCTGCGAGCATCGGCAACTCGAGGCGAAGAGTACTGGAAGAGCAGTCAATTAGGGCAGAATGGGCGGAGAGAAAATCGAGGCCGAGAATAAGGTCGTGGCGGCAATGAACAATTACGGTGAAGAGTACAGGAGTGTGGCGGCCGGCGGTGCTGACACGTGCCGTACACATGCCGATGATAGGCACAGTACCGCCATCCGCAACGCGGACGACGCGTGCCGACGCGGGGGTGAGGAGCTTGTTCAGTCGTCGTCGGAAGGCAGCACTCATAATAGAAAGATGTGCTCCTGTATCGATGAGTGCCGTGACAGGATAGCCGTCAACGTCAACGTCAAGAAGGTTTCGGTTAGTAGGTAACGTGAGCAGAGGATTTGAGGGCAGGGTCGACAACGCAGCTTCACCTCCAGAAGCTGCAGTGCCTAGTTTTCCGGCTGGGTGCGGGAGGCGATAGGCGGCGAAGAAAAGCGGCGGGGTTGGGGCGAACGAGACTGGTGGCGTCGAGGTGAGGGCGAGCTGCTGTAGCGAAGGTTCGGAGCAGGGACATCAGCGGTAGTAGGTTCATGGCGGGTGGCATAGGGTACAGAAGGTCCAAAGGTGCGGGAATAAGTGGGGGCGTAAGTCCGAGGAGGTGGTGGCCATCGGTTGCGGCAGTGACGGGCGACGTGGCCGATGCGACAGCAGTGGAAGCAGATCGGCCTGTCATCAGGTGTACGCCATTCGGACGGGTTGCGGCGAGATGTGGCAGAAAAGGACTGCCGGGGACGAGGAGGGCCGCTAGATAACTGGGGAACGCTGGGTCGAGACGTGGAACACACGGTGTTCAGACCCATGTTTTCAAATTCCTGTCTGACGACAGCCTGAATCATCGCAATGGTGGTTGCTGGCTGATCGGGATGCGGCGTGGAGAAGGCTGGTAAAGAAGCGGCCTCGAGTTCGCGGCGAACAATACGGGTGACGTCGTCACAGGTGGTGGTCTGACGTGGTCGACCCTCACATGTCGACGTAGCAGCAGTGTTGGGTAGGCGCGCAATGTGGTTTGAGATACGGCGGCTCTTAGCCTGTTCAAGGCGACGGCATTCATTTATAATGGCATCGATAGTGGACACGTTGCCGAAAACAAGCAAATTGAAAGCGTCGTCGGCGATGCCTTTTAGCACATGTGCCACTTTATCTCCTTCGGACATATGATCGTCAGCTTTACGGCATAGAGCCAAGACGTAGAGGATGTAGGAAACGTATGGCTCTGTAGGTGACTGAACACGAGACGCAAGAGCCTTTCTCGCGGCAGCCTTCCGGTTCGCCGAACAGTTCCCGCAGTTTTTCTTTGAAACTGTCCCAACTGGTTATTTCGTCATCATGTGTTTGGTGCCACACGCGTGGGGTGCCGCCGAGATAAAAGATGACATTGGCGAGCATAATCGTTGGGTCCCACCTGTTATTAGCGCTGGCATGTTCATAGAGCTTGATCCAGTCATCGACATGCTGTCCCTCCAGGCCAGAGAACACACCTGGGTCACGATGTGGGGCAACTGCGACGACTGGAGCAGTCGGACGAGCCGAAGCCGTTGCGGAGGCGGGTTCGTCACCGGGAGGCATGGTGACAAGCTCGGTGTGCCGACCACTTCGGAGTTCCGTGGTGAGGACGGGGATCGATACCCTGCACCTCCACCAGAAATGTTACGTGTGGAAAGACACAGACGAGAGATGCTATTTACACGCTATTTACACTGGAGCCAGGCAGCCAGGCTGACACTCGCTCGTGCCGAGGGCACCGACCAACTTCTTCGTCGTTCTCGCGGCGGCTCGTCTCTCGCGGAATCATATCGTAATAATATATATATATATATATATATATATATATATATATATATATATATATATATATATATATAACAGTGAAGCATTGAATTACAGGATCCGGCAGGGAACCAGGTCAAAGAGAAGCACGTATATAGGAAAAATACCAAGGCCCCATAGTCACAAAAAGTTCTTACGCTAAACGCGTTCACGCCAGCCAGCAGGGATGTAGGACATATAGTTAGCGAAAGCGATCAGTCGATGAAAAACAGCTACGAACGCAAAGCTTTGTGAATTCGGCCCCAGGATATTACGGACCTTTGGGCCGTGGACTGGACGAAACGCCTGTAACATCCCGGTATCTTTCCTATTTACTTTTGTTCTGTGACACACACACACAGACACACACACGTATATATATAATTGTAAGAACGGCGCTAGAAACTTGCATCGCCAGACAGAAAGCGCCGTTGCCATCGCGTGTCGCTGCATCAGTTCACCCGTCCTGCTGAGCTATTGTTGCTGCCGCTGTGTTTCTGGCTATCACACGACGACTCCAATAAACCTCGCCACTATGTATATATATATATATATATATATATATATATATATATATATATATATATATATGAGCACGAGGTCGCGGGATCGAATCCCGGCCACGGCGGCCGCATTTCGATGGGGGCGAAATGTGAAAACACCCGTGTACTTAGATTTAGGTGGACGTTAAAGATCCCCAGGTGGCCGAAACTTCCGGAGTCCTCCACTACGGCGTGCCTCATAATCAGAAAGTGGTTTTGGCACGTTAAACCCCATAATTTAATTTTAATATATATATATATATATATATATATACACACACATATATGACGAAACCGGCTCTCACGGGGAAACACATTTACTCATATACACTAGGGCACACCCGCAAGATAACGTCACAAACCTTTCGCTAGGTGGTCCTATATGTGGTAGATGGTCATGCATTTATATATATATATATATATATATATATATATATATATACTAGTCCTGCCATTCGTCAGAGGTTTGTGAAGTTTCTGAAAGGTTTGTGAAGTTATCTTTCGGGTATGTCCTAATTTACTTCACTAAATGTGTTACTACGTGGTAGTCAGGTTCGTCATAGTCGACTAGCCCACATAAGTTGTCGCTGGAACATTCAGTTCTTGTTTACTTTTTGGAGCTGGAAAATCCAACTTCAAGCAATGTACTGAAGCCAACCTCCTCTAGAATTTTATGGGTATTCTGCATATAAAGAAATTATTCCGAGCGTATTTCGGGCACTTACTTTATATGCCCATTCCACCAAACACTTAGAAAAAATGTCATTTCGAAACGATTCCACTTTTTTTCAAATTAACTACGTAAGTAAAGGGTTAAAGATACGTGCACTCAACGCAGGAAGTCTAGCGGCAATGCAGTACATTACTTGCCTTGCTTTGTTGACGAACTCAGGTTCTGCAATTACATATTTTACGGTTTCAAACCTACCTACCAACAAAAGTGCACAAAATGCAAACGTATTTAGTATAACACAGCACTCATAATTCACAAGTAAACAAATGGAAATTTATTCGTAGGCGAAACAATCAACGTGAACCTTCACTAATTCACGAGCAGGTAACTGCACGCTCAGGTGGCTCATGAACCAGTATACACTGTCAATAATCTTAGTCGAGCAAGGGTGGTGACCATCATGTGCAGAGCCTCGGAGAAATGCATACAGCAGTGCGACAATACCTGCTTACCGGTTTTTGCTGATGTCGCATCAACTGATTAATCCCGAATAAATCACTAACCGAAAAATTGGAGAGTTATAATTGTCTCGCACAAGGCACTAATAGGAATAAAATCTCCTTTAGTGCTTCTCGATTGGGTGCCACCGTGATATCGTTGACCTGACGAGGGGAGGGCCGAGCTCCTCCTTAAAAAATGGAGAGGAGCCGTACGGCTCTTCTCCCCCCACGCGATTTTAAGCACTGATTTGCCTAATCTGTACCCCACCATCATGCAGTTTTTTTTTCTTATTAAGCAGTCACATTGCTTAGTTTTTCAATGTGCGCTAACAAGTCCATTCGGCGATGCATTTACTAGCGCATTTTTAAGCACGATTAAGGAATGCAAGGATGCACTACGGCGGTTGAGTACCCGGTCGTGCCGCGCTATCACCAAGGTAGGTGGGCGCCGTTGCTAGAGGCACTTTAGGCTTGCCTAAGTTAGAGGAAGAGACATTAAGGAGGCAGAAAAGGTGAGGAGGTTTACTAGACTTTGTACAGTTTTCTACCCTGCAAGGGGATAGGGTGATGGAGGAGTGCAAGAAAGGGAGAGAGAAGACACGAGTTCCGCGGAGTTAGCAGCATGCAGAGCCTATAGGCTTCCGCACCACATACAGCGATTGCTACGGGGTATTGCCCAGAGTACTGCAAGGATTGTTCATTACCCCCGTACTCCCTAGAAGAGTACGAGTCTGCGCGCCTAGCGTCTTCGAATACTGCCTTCTAAATATTTTTGCGTTAGAAGCTTGTGGTGATGAGTCACAAAGGACGGTTTCCTAATCGGTGTTTTTACCTGTGTCTGTCGGCGCAATGCTGTGTTCTCTGCGACTGCCTCCATAAATGCTTACAATATTCACTTTGTACTCCGTAAGTGAGAAATCCAGCCCGTACTGGCCGTTCCCAACAAAAATCTTTCGGGGGCCGCGGAATGTCACGTCCACAGCGACAAGGAAAGTTGCTGCTTTTTACAGTTTTATCATCTTGCTGGTGATTTATGCGGTGGTCTTTATTCACATCTGTGTTAAGATGCACCAACTGAATCACAGATGTGCCTTTGGGAGCCCCCAGAGCGATGGTCACGCCTCGGTTGGGTCAGGTCGCCCACTCTTGCACCGTCAGCTTTTACGTCTACGTTCCTGACGCATGTGAGTATTGAATGAGTGCCTCTCCCACGCTAGAAAACTTGCACGTGTCGCAAAATGCTTTCTGACGGACCACTGGGTGCCACGGTGGATAGCTTGTATCATCGAGGACACTCATCATTATGCTTCAAGTTTCAAGTTTATGTGTTCAAGTTTTCTTGTGCGGCAGAGACACCATGCTTGTTAATTTAGTGTGTACGCGAATGTTTACAAGCTTATTGCGGACGATAACGCTGTCCTTACTTCGTGCAGGAATTTGTTTCCTATCGCAATCGATGCTATGCCATTCGGGCGGAACTGCGAATATATTAAAATTAAGTTTCGAATGCATTTTCAGGAATACCCTGTATAAATTAAGTTTACGAATTAGTGGTCAGCACAGTGCGAAACAAACACTTTACCTGTAGTATACTGATAGTCCAGAAGCTTTAATTACATGGGACTCTTTATTACGCTTATAAATGTATATGAAAAAGAATTATTTATTTCGGCAGTCGCCTAAATTTGACCGCAGTGGTGACAACTAATGAGCAAACAAGTATAAGTAGTTTGGTTAACTGTTTTCTTCGAGCAAATTTACTCAACTTCCAATGCAAGCTTTATCTAATTTTGGTATCACGTATTTCACCGAAAGCGCTAGTTTGTTTTTGCGTTCAAAATAACATTCAAATTCAATGAGATAAAGATATCTTCTGGGCGCGTATTTGGAACTTTTTAATTCATAGTTACTCTGTAAGAACAAAACACCGACCAATCGTGATGGCTAAAACAGCATTTGCATGCAGGGTTTTTCAATGGCGTAGTTTTTTACCACTAGAAGCTTTTGGTAAATCATATTAGGGACGACTCAGTAAAATGTTATACGACCACTTTTGAGCACTTAGATTTCCGTGACGTACGGTTAGACGCGAACTTGGTCGGAATGCAATATATGTGGCTGGTGTTAGGCCAGCAGCAGAACGCGACAGTCGCAAAGGCATACCAGCTGGTGAAGAAAAAAAAAACCGTGGATTGAGTGTCTATTTTTCTTTAAACCACGCAAATAAACAGCAGTGTTTACCTCGCGAAACAATCAAACCAGGACGCATTAGATTAAGTAATGATTTTGTTTTTCTCTCTCCCGCAGCCTCATCCATTCTCGTTTTTGGAGTTTTGCCTAAATCGGCAACGAGCACTGCGTCTTCAACAGCGCATCCGCTCTCAATGTTGACTGGACGAGTGCAAACCGGCAGATG
Organism: Dermacentor andersoni; assembly: GCF_023375885.2. Lineage (NCBI taxonomy): Eukaryota > Metazoa > Arthropoda > Arachnida > Ixodida > Ixodidae > Dermacentor > Dermacentor andersoni. The sequence goes on along the minus strand of NC_092817.1, from coordinate 145,282,553 downwards.
GACCAAGGCGTCTATTAAGACGGGGAACTGGGATGCTGGAGTGAGGGTGAGATCAAGAAATCGACGCTTAGAATGTCTTTCTTTGCGTGTGGCTATCTACTGACGAGTGTCCCCTACCGATGAAAAAGAATTTAACGACCTAACTTGCATGCCGTGTCTCATACGCAGGCGCCTTTTTCAACCAAGCCTCCAGCCTGGTCTTGCCTTACTTCTGCATATTATTCTTGCTGTGGCTGATTTAAAACGTTAATGCTTGTCGGATTCCTCCGATTCGGTCTGCTACTTGTGGCTATGAGCAATAAAAGGCGGTTATAAAACATCTTAAAAGAAAGCATTGGTTTAACGCCACCAGATTTACCAACTACCTGGCCTAGCATGCATTGCTAGTCAAACGGCCTATACAGATGAAACAGTAACACCTACACTAAAATAGTTTACTTGCACTCTCCTCAAATGTGTATCTTCTAAGGGCTATTCATTGGCATCGCACCCGCTGCTTTTGTAGTAAATTTAGCAAAGCTGCCGGTCTGCCCAGGAAGACACCCAGACGCGTCCGATACCTTTGGCGAGGTCGGACGTTGCCGGGGAACTTCGCCTACTTGCACGCAAGAAGTCACAATATTTTTGGAGTTGAAGTGCCTTCAATTACCGATTGCATAAACTGGACCCCATGCTACGGCTACAACTGCCATCTAGCCTTTCCCGCGGCGAAACAACCTTTCTGTGCCGCTTGCGGTTGGGAGTGGTGTTCACGAACGTCTACTCCTATCATATGGGACTGGCCGAGAGCCCGGTGTGCGACTACTGTGGATGCTAGGAAACCATCGGGCACCTATTGTGTATCTGCCCTCGCTATGACGTACAACGCCTCTCTCCGCGGTAAAACATTAAACCGACTCGACACAAGACCGTTTTCCAAGTCAGATACTCGGACCGTGACCACACCCGTCACTGGCACGAAAAGTGATTCGCGCACTAGTACACTACTTGAAGTGTACCGGCTTAAAAGAGCATTTATAGTGTCCCTGTGCATCCTCACACACGCAATCAGTGCTTACTCTCTCGCCTTTCTCCTCTTTCTATTCCCCTTTCCCACCCCCAGTGTAGGGTAGCAAACGGGGTGCTTATCTGGTTGACCTCTCTGCGTTCCCTGTCCTTGCTCTCTTCTTCTCTCAGCAAAGCCCACCCAAAAATTATATTTATTGCATAGTTCATACAAACGCTGGGCTTACGTGCTAGGTGATCGAAATGCAAAGATATACGCAGTCTCAAGAAGCAGTAAAGAACAGCACTGATTTTTCCAGCTTTGAAGCTCTGATTGGCGCAGCTGTGTGTCCACAAATATATTCCCAGCAAAACCCCAACTTTATAAAAATGTAAATATTGTTACTGAGGATGTAAGCAACCCTGTCTGCCCTTGAAAATACGTCGAAATTTAAGGTGTAGCGGAGAGCTTGCGTCTACTAATGTGCGTTAGCCAGTGCATCTGTATGAGTAATTAGTGCGCATATACGTTTCCGCTGCTTCTTTTTAGAGTAACACCTGGTGGAGGTTACAGTACTACGGTTACATGGTCCTCCTATGCAGCCAAGTAATATTCTATTTAATTTTGCAGGTACAAGTGCGGCTCGCTGGGTACATTTCAGTAGGTGTTCGATTCGCTAAACCAGTGGCACCCCGAGGCAATTCACGGTGCTTGAGCTTCCGGATATAACGTTTTTATATATTAAAGAAAATGTCAGTTTTGACGATTAGCGAAGCACTGAAAGCACTGGAGCACAAAATAGCAGCCAGGTTTAACGTTGCGCTTGAGCTTCTCCCACGGTGCTCTAATAACAGATGAAGCCGATATGACGCAGCTCAACACGTGAGACTTCTTATAGAGTGCAGCTGGAACATCACCCTGGGGAAAAAGCAGGCGTGTCCAAACACTGGCGTGCGTGGTAAGGAACGTCAGCGTTACTGGCGTTGCAGATGCGATGCTGCGTGACACGAGACCGACGGAAAACCATCGCCGTTTGTCGGCACCCAATTAAAGGATGAGGTATATCTAGTGGAACGTTTCTTGTCCGTGGCCATCAGACCAGTGTGTGCGCACCACGGGATATGGTATGCACACAGCAGGAACGTTAGTAAGTGTGCGTGCACAACGCCCATACCAGCAGCTGAAGAGGGAACGTTTCCCTGACTCCGTCAGAGCGGACTGAGTGGATCGGGAGACTGCGTGAACTGGACTTCGTCGTCTGTGATGCCGGATGGCACTGCGAGCCTTTGATGAAGAGACCTTGTAACACTACATTCGAAGGCCTCGATAGCAGGACACCACGGTGGCTGGAACGCGTCCCGAGGTTATCACCAAGGTGTGAACCTTGGTGGCTACGCAGACAGCTTCATAGGAGAGCAGTGTTTCCCGCTTTTATGAGTATACCATGGCAATTTCACGAAAAGAAACTTTCTTTGGTCGCGTTATTCAGTATGGATGGATGGAAACAACTTTATTCTGAATCCGGCAAATTTGACGACCCGGGCTCAGGTCTCCCATGAGAGGACTTCGAGGCCTTGCCTCGTCGCCGCCTCTCGGGCTTGCTGGACAGCCCACTCTTGTGTCTTGAGGTTGGAGCTGCGCAGAGCGGCGGCCCACTTCGACGCAAGAGCCTCCGGAGCTACTGCCATTGTAGCTGATGTAACCCGACACTCCCACAACATGTGTGACAGCGTCGCTCTAGTGTCCTGACATAATTTGCAAAGAGCAGTCGGGTATTGCGCGGGGAAAATGTGCTGCAATCGGACCGGACTGGGGAATGTTTGTGTTTGCAATTGTCGCCAGATGACTGCCTGGCGACGTTTCAGCATGGGGTGAGGTGGGGGCAGCAACCGCCTGCCTAGCTGGTAGTGCTTGGTGATGTCATTGTACCTGACCAGGCGTTCTCGCGTGTTTTGAGCCAGCAGTTCCGAACTCGAAGAGGCGGTCTCCGATTCTGCGCGGCGGGTCAGTTCTCGCGCAGAGCGGTGTGCTACCTCGTTCAAGTTAATGAGGCCCTCATCGGTGGGGGTGGCGACGTGCGCTGGAAACCATATGATGGCGGTGTTATCGAAGTGCTGTCGACCAGCTTTCCTTAGAATCTGGAGAGCTTCGGAGGAAATGCGCCCCCGCGCATAGTTGCGAACTGCGGATTGTGAGTCGCTAAAAACTACCTCGCAGAGGGGGTCGGTAAGCGCAAGCGCAATCGCTACCTCTTCTGCTGTTTCGGGGTATTCCGTTGCGACACTACACGCGTGCGTAAGCCGGGAGCTAACGTCTACGACTACCGCCGTGAACCGGTGTTCTCGTGTGTATTCTGCGGCGTCTACAAAGCGCGTAGTCCTCTTTCCACCCAAGGAGCGCAGCAGTGCCTTGGCACGGGCCTGGCGTCGGCCCCGATTAAATTCGGGGTGCATGTTTCGAGGTATAGGGGCGACAATCAGCGTGTCGCTGAGGTCAGGTGGAATGACCTGTTTCTGACCGTGTTGGACGTGGTAGTTGAAGCCGAGTTTCTGCAGGATGTACCGGCCCGTGGCTGTCAGAGACATGCGTTCGAGTTGAGAGGTTCTTTGCGCATCCACGATTTCCTCAAGCGTGTTGTATACCCCCAGCTGTAGCAGACGAGCAGTGCTTGTGGACTCCGTTATTCAGTACAATTTTCTTTCTACTTTGCAGTTCTTTTATGAAGCTGGCGCACCTGGAATGAGTATCGATCAGACCAAGTACCTCAACTGTCATCCAGACACCCAGAGTGAAGGATGTGAGTGCATGGAAATTTAATGCGTCGTGTGCCGACAGATTGAATGACTGTAAAACAGCGTATGACCAGAAGTGCCAAGGAATTTGTTTTCACCCCTTGCAACTGCGCATTTTAAGAGTAATATCTGGACCTGGCTGAAAGCCGCATTAGTGCATATATAAAGTGAAGGCTTTGTCCATGGTTTATGAGTTGCCTTGAAAGAACCTGGCATTTTGCTTCTATTAAATACGTCAACTTCTCACCGGAATAGTGTAATGAATTAATAAATACCAATAAATTACATGTTCTCGTACGTAAGCTATACACATCTGCTAAATTGGTTACGTTCTGCCCTTAGATAGATAGTGTTCAAGTCTTAGTGTTGATGTATTCATCATAGTCCCTGTCCTAACTTACATCACTAAAGAACAGAAAATTTTGAATTTTGCTTTGTTTAGGAACGCAAGAGTGAAAAAGTAGATTTATTATTAAATTGCATAACGTTTAACTTTGTTGTGTTATTTGAGAGTTTATATTAGGTATTGACATTTCTTCTGGACGATATGCATATAACAGCGTTTATTTTCTCGCTAGTCTCCATACCTAGAAATGTTATCGTATGTATTTCCATTTACTCTCCCCAGTATATTGCCTTGTGGCACCGTGGGTATATCACAAATGAATAAGATTAGGCTTGTGCGAATACCATTATGTATAGTTCGAAACAAAGCCAAAGTGAATAATAATTAGTGCCGAATATAGTTAAAGCGACTAGATTGAACAATTGTGAAATTTGCGCAAAACCACAACGAAGAGCTTGATGTCGACAAATCTTTAAAAGAAGTTGGTTATTTGATTGCCAGAAACGACACAGGTTCATTTCTGAAGTTAGTCGATCTTCAAGTAGCCGTTATGCAAACATTTTCATGCAACAACGCAAGTTGTACATTATAACTACAGCAGCGCAGAAAATTTGTTTACATGCTGTTGTTCACTGTTGTGGTTTTCAATCTATCTAAGGTAGAGGCCGCAGGAACGTCTTGCGTCATGTGTAGTCGCGCTTGCGGGGCACCGGCAGTTTATGCCATGTTGCGCATGCTTTCGGTCCACAGGCAAGCTTGACCCGTGTCGTTGTGTAAGCGCGCATCTGAACATCTCAGGAGGCACGCTCGCCGCTTTTGCTGGCCTCAGTCGCGCCCGCGAGTGTGATCCGTGGCCAGATCACCGATGGAGGGCAAACTTCCCGTGATAGTTTTCCGTGCACCGCCACGACTGCCTTGACTATTGGCCTAACGAGCGCTGGGTTTCCGAGTGTCGGCCACCAAATTCAAGGTTTAGTGCAGCAACAACTCAAACCTATTCACAGCGGTCGTACGGCTTTTGGGAAGCTGTACGACCGCTAGAGCTGTGCGAAGCGACTTCCTGGGCATAACAGAAGCTGCTTATTATTGATATATTATAGTTTACCATATTTTCTCGCGTATAACACATGCCAAAAGCTTTTGTTAACTAAAAGTAAATTCGGGTTTCGGGTTATATGCGAATTTTAACTTCAGGTGTTAGGAGAAAGCAGTGCGAATTGCACCTCAAGATGTGGTTTCAAAGCAGTGCAACCGGCGCTGCGGTGAAAACTCCTTTACAGCAATGTATTCAGCCATCAACTTCGCTCCAGATGTGGGTAACAGAGTCGCTGGCTCAAGACTCGACATGAACGATTCGCGTATATTCCAATGGAGACTGTCTTCAAAGGATGTGAATGCTGTATGCTGTTAATTCTGCAGGTTATACGTACGCATAGTTTTTTTCTCTTTTCGGCGTGTTCTAATTGGCAGTATTGCTTATAAGCGGTAGAATACGTTTATTCGTTTGTTTCTAATACTTAGATAACTTCGAATATTCAAATTCGATCATAAGCAAGTATAGAATAGCGTATGTTATCGAATATTCGAAAATATCGAATATTGGCACTAGCCTAGACCAGATCTAAGTAAAAGAGATTGTCATAGCATGGAAATACGCCAAATGATTGTGATTCGTGTCTGTTTATGAAATAAATCATTATCGAGTCCTGTTACGTGATGCCGCAGGTAGTGATATATTTCTTGAACATGTTAAAAAGAATCATTCATTTTCATTATTTTTCCCCGTCTACTTCTTGTTTCTGTTTAGTTTCTACAGACAACATTGCTTCAGTTAGCGCATAACTGATGTCAATTTGTCTAAGAATAGAATGCCAGGTGTTACCATAGCCTTAATCAAAAGCCTCACAAATTGATCACCTCTACGTTTTTCACATCAAAATTACTTCCAGAAGTGAGCATGCCTAAGCATTAGTCTTCTTCGTGCTTTATGATTCGGCTGCTGTCTTTGTGCGTGTCTGTATTTGTTTATATTGTTCAGCTTTCCTTGCTCTGCTTTATTCTGTTCTGCTAGTTTGATGGCTCTATATGCGTAACTTGACCGTCTTGTTGGTACGTAATTTAAAATGAAGAGGAGGAGGGTTGGGACTTCGTCACACATTCTTCATATGCAATATTTGTGCTTTTTCGCAGCCAACAGCATTTAGCTATGTATTTAAAAAAATTCAGTTATGATCGCTATAGTACAAATAAATGTTTTGTCCATCATATGGCTCACCCATATTACACGAGATTTTTTAAGATCGATTGTGCCATAATTTACTTATTTATTTTTGTTATCTCAATTTCTAAATGTACATTGTATGTGCGTCACTCACGAAATCACTGATTCATCTATGATTCACTGTTGTTCCACTCGGGTCGAAGCTTTGTCACACTTACCGACCTTTAGCGTTGCCTTACTTTTTTTCGTGAAGAAACTAAGATAAAAGCTTTTTCTCTTTCCACGCCACTGAGGCCTGAAATATTTCTAGAATAGACCAGATGACCTTTACCATTTTCAGGGGAGGCCTCCCGTCATGTGAGCTGCGACTTCTCTGCGCCCTTCGACTGCGGCTGGTTTCCAGAACGCTCAGCCGCCACCCTAAGATGGGTGCTTTACACCGGGGGCGCAGGAACAGCGAGACTCAGGTGGCAGCCCACGGACAGCGGGGCGCGTAACGGTGCGTGCGATTCTAACTCAATCGGCACAGCGTCAGATATTTTTACTGTCATTTACAGCATGACGGGCAAACTAAAAAATAAGAACTGACGAGACTAGGCCCTGAATGTAGGAGTGCACAAAAAGTATTCTTTCAGCGCAACGTACGCACATGAACTTAAACATCTACAAGAACAAAAGCAATCAATAGTACTGCAAAATTGTACCTTTATGCTACAATGGATTCGATGATGCGGATGCTGATGATGGCGATAATTATTCTCTCTTTCCTCGGCGTGTCTCTGACTAACGCAAGGGCGTGTCAAGCACAACAATTGCAAAAGTAGAAATTTGTATTTGTGCAGTGCCCGCAAAGTGTGAACAAATTGGCACTCGCGTTGGCGGAGGACAGACATTGAAAACTTTCCAGGAAACCGCACATAAGACTAGAATCTCGATAGAAACGTGTATTTCCTTACCCCTTCAATCAGGGTAGTATCCTTGTGGACGGTGTAGCCGATACGTGGTAGTAATTGCCACAACGAAATTCTAGGGGTGCTGCAAACAATATTTCTGTGAAGCATGACGAGACTCAGAATGCAGAAAGATATTGTGCCTGTTTATTGGGAAAAGTTCATCACCAAACGCAGCTCTAACTTCTGTGCTGGTTCTTTCTACAAAAGACTGAACCACAAAACTCTCACTCTCAGGTGCCTACATGTATGCCAGAAACAGGTTCTTCCAGGAGAAAATTGCTCACCTGGTCTCTGTCCGGATGAGCCCGACACCAGAAAATGGACGCTGTTTCATGTTCTGGTAAGGCTTATCTCCTCCAATATTCTATATCCTCGTGTATCAATAATTCCTTTATTCTGCCAGAAATTTATGCACGAACACAGTAACTTCTGTATTGAAATACCTAGCTGCTATAAAAAGACGCTGCGGCGTGAATAGATAACGAAATGAAATTTTCAGGAAAAATTAAAAAAAAAGCGAGAGCTGTTCGCACCAAACCTAATAGCCAATAAGGAAATATGTGCTACAAGCAACAATTCATTCATAATTCCGCAATTGTAAGATGGAGCCGACGTTAGCTGATCGATCGTAATCATCGTCTTCAATTCGGCTAGACATCTATGTCAACATGCCTGAAAGTGACGCAACAGGAAGCTGACGCTAACAAAAGCGTTCAGCCCGTTTGAACATTCTCATGGTGACTTCTGGTGCCACTCTTGAAGTGAAACTATGTCCGCCCGATAATTTGATATGATCCTGAAGGTTATAAGCCTAAAGAATGGTCGTTGCTTTGCTGGTTACATAACGGGATTACCTCACGTTACTGTCAACGCTTGCGGCGAGATGTTGTTCTCGTCCCAGGTACAACATGTGGCACCCAAACCTCGGACAGCTTAACCTTCTACAGCGCGTGGACAATGTGACCAGCGTCTTGTGGACGCGTTCTGGACCTCAGGGCAAGGCTTGGCAGCAGGCGCAGATACCAGTGCTATCCGACGACCCGTTCCAGGCAAGCTTGAAGCTCAGTTTTCAAATGCTCCAGTTGAAGAGACATAAGTAACCATCCCTTTGGAGTGCATGCTAGGCACACATAATGCTGCCCCACGTAGCATAGTTTTTAGGGTTTTTTTTTTTTTTTTTTTTTGATACAGCGCTGTTCTTTCTAGCTCCGCCTTATTTCTGTGAAAACCTAAGTTCATCCGCTGGTCTTCGCTCCCTGCTCGGTCGTAATGGAAGTGGACGACCCCGCACGTCTTCCGGCGATGGCGGCGTCAGCGGCGGCCGCCTCCAGGAAGCGGATCGGTCAGCAGAGCGACACCGACAGCGAGGACACCCATGTCTACTCTCTCAGCAGTGAGGACACTTCCGATGACGACTTCCAGCTTGTGCAGAGCCGCAGAGCGAAGAGAAGGAACACCAGGACGTCCTCATCGTCAAGCACGCAAACAGTGAGACAGCCGCAGAGGCCGGACGCCAATACCATCATATTTGTGCCCCTGCTTCCCAACGTCAACATGAGGCTACTTAACAGGCAATCTGTGTCGATGTCACTGGAAGCCCTGGTGCCAAACGAAATATCGGACATTCGAATGAACACCCGAAAAAATCTTCTGGCGGTTGATGTCCAGCATGCGGCTGCTTTGACCACTCTACGCAGCGTAACGGACCTCGATGGCATTCAGGTGCGCTCTTACATCCCTCTGGGATCTGACGTAGTCACCGGTGTTATTTACGACGTAGACGTTGCTATCCTTAATAACGACTTGCCGATTCTTATGAAGCCAGCCAATGATGAGGTCATCGTTGATGTTACGCGGCTAGGCAGTTCACGCTGCGTGAAAATAGCATTCAAGGGTAAATATATACCCTCGCATGTTAAGGTGGGACACTTCAGACATGCAGTGCGGCCTTTCATTGCGAAACCTCTTCAGTGCCGCAAATGCATGAAACTGGGACACGTGAGCAGCGTCTGCGCAAATCAGGCAGCATGCCCCCGCTGCGGAGAGCCCCACGCTGCAGATAAATGTGGCGCGACTGTAGTGAAGTGTTCCAACTGCGGAGGATCACATGAAGCTTCATCGAAGAAATGCCCACATATTAAGAAGGAAATGGCCATCTTGAAAGAGATGGCGAGAGATCATTCATCTCATCGCGAAGCCGCCGAAAAAATCAGGAAGCGACGTTCACGTCGCCGGCGCTCCTCAAGGAAGGCTCCTCAAGAAAGGCGCATGCCACTTCCTACGACACCACCTCCTCCTCCACCGCCCAGGCCAGACAATGTGGACAGGACCGCGAAGAGCAAGTCCACTGAGAAGACCACATCTGCCGAATCTTGGCCGGCTCTACCGAAACGACAACATTCACCAACAGACACACAGCAAGCTTTCGCTGGACAACCCCCGACGTCTACTGTCGGCGATTTGTGCGACCACGACAGGCAGGTGGCTGATATGCTGCAATCGCTAATTAATACAATGCGCATTATACTGAACAAGCTGCAAACACCAGCAGCTCGAAGCGCTCTGCAAATACTGGATGCACTTAATCCAGTGCTTGCTAGCATCGTTTAAGCATCATGGCTCGATCAACAGTCCCCTTCATTTTCACACATCGCTTCCCCATACTGGTCATTTGCGAACCAAATACATCAACTCCACTCAGACTGTCCGGTTATGAATCTTTCGTCTCGTCCACATGCGGTGCGAGCACGAAAGTGATCATCTACATCCGCACGGACTTAACATATGTCGCTAATGCGATAGAGCCTCATGACGACAACCAATATGTCTGCGTAAATGTCCAAAAGAAGAATGTGTCATTTACACTAATTGGAGCCTACATATCCCCAGCGGGTCACTTTGACGGTGAACGACTAAAGAAAATATTACTAATGAACAATGGCCCCTGGGTTATCACAGGTGATTTCAACGCGCATCACCAGCTATGGGGAAGCACTAAAATTGACTCCAAAGGCAAGAGCCTTGCCTCCTTTGCTGCCGACCATGATTTGTGCTGCGTGAATGACGGCAGCCCTACATTTCTGCGAGGCACGACCTACAGTAGCTGCTTGGATTTAACTTTGGTGTCACGGCGCTTTGCCTCGAGCGTCCAATGGTTTACAGACATAGAAACACATGGAAGCGACCATATTCCAACATACATAAAGATTAGAGGAGTTGAGCAACGCTCCTCTACTGCCTTGCGTACAGTTGATTGGTCAAAATTTCAGAAGGATATGAATGACACATGTCGGGAAGGCCTCTCACACACTATCGAAGAAGCAATCGCAGAAGCATTGAAAACATCCATCTGCTCGCTTCCAAGGTCAACAAGGCGAACAGACTTGGACATGGAACTGGAGAGGCTGCGTGCAGCACGCCGACAAGTGGAGAGGAGGTATCGGCGCACGAAGTCCGTCTTGGATCTGAGGGCTTCACGACGCATACAAAAGAAAGTCCAGCGTCGCATGGATAAATTGGAAGATAAGAGATGGAAAGCATTCTGTCAGTCGCTTGATCCCCGCAAATCGCTCTCGCACATATGGAGAACGGTTAGGGGTCTTCGCTCATCTCCGCATCAAAGGAAGCCTTTCGCTGCTCTGGCCCTCTACCAACTCCGCTCGGAACTTCAAGTGGCTGAAGAGTTCTGTGCACGGGTTGCTGGGTCCGTGGCCATCATTACTGACGTAGCATTGAATGACATCCCTGAGGCACGTGTACCAGAAATGAACGTGATATTTTCACTCGAAGAGCTCGATGCTGCGTTGGCGACCTGCCGGCGTTCTTCGTCACCAGGACCTGATGGCATCACGTATGCTGCCCTATGCCACCTTGGACATGACGCACGTGATGAGCTGCTCAACTACTACAATGAATCTTGGCAGAACGGCGCCGTTCCTAAACAATGGAAATCGAGCCGCTTGATCCCCATTCTGAAACCTGGAAAGTCTCCGCTTGAGATCTCATCATATCGTCCGATAGCGCTTTCGAGCTGCGTCGGCAAAGTGATGGAAAGAATGATTCTTGCTCGATTGGAATGGTACCTAGAACGATTCAACATCTATCCGGACGCCATGACAGGTTTTCGTCGAGGTCGCACGTCCATCGACAACGTCATCGACATCGTAACATGGGTCCAAAATCAAAAAAGCCTCAAGCGCCTATCTGCGGCACTTTTTCTGGATATAAAAGGAGCATACGACAACGTCGCCCACGAGGCCATACTAAACTCACTTGAGGCTGTTGGAGTTGGTGGCCGGATGTATCAATGGATTCGGGACTATTTGACTGAGAGGCGTTTTTTCTTACAGACCGAAGACGGCCCAACTTCAGACCATTCCATCTGCCGTGGTGTGCCGCAGGGTGGAGTGTTGAGCCCTATTTTGTTCAACCTCGTCCTGGTAGGACTAGCGGATTACCTACCGCAGACAGTACATGTCTCAATATACGCCGACGACATTTGCATCTGGGCCTCTGCGGTGACTCGCCCTCAGCTAAGAGCCAGGCTTCAGCGGTCGGCAACCATGACGGCTTCTTATCTCCGAGAGCAAGGCCTCAGTGTGTCTTCTGAAAAGTGCGCATTACTTGGTTTTACGCGGAAACAAATGTCATCGTATCCTGTTACGATCAATGGTCAAGCTGTACTCTATGTTAAGACGCATCGCTTTCTGGGCGTCATCATTGACCGCAACCTCTCGTGGAGCCCTCACTGCGTCTATCTGAAGAAGAAGCTAGTCGCCATTGCTCAGGTCTTCCGATTTCTATGCGGGAAAAACTGGGGTACACCAGTCCATTCTATGTTGCAGCTGTACAGGGCTTTGTTTCTCGGACTCCTTCGTTACAGCCTACCAGTATTGTCAAATGCATGCAAGACGAACTTTCGCGCCTTGGAGAGCATACAAGGTCAAGCCCTACGCACGTGTTTAGGGCTGCCTAGGTGCACGCATAGCTCTAACGTCTAGGAAAAGCTTAACCAGGTGCGATGGCGGCACGCATAGCGTGGGAAGCTAGCCGCCAGAATAACTATACCAAGGACTGCTGCTGATGAGGTACTTCGCCCTCATCAGCAGCAGTCCTTGGTATAGTTATTCTGGCGGCTAGCTTCCCACGCTATGCGTGCCGCCATCGCACCTGGTTAAGCTTTTCCTAGACGTTAGAGCTATGCGTTGTCCGCGCAACCTTGAGCGATCGGAAAGCACGTTTCCCCCTCTTGGCCGGCGGAGAAGGGATGCTTCGTTCCGGCCGCGAAGCTCTCCACATCTCTGTAAGGTGCCTTGTGGATGTCTCGCGCTGAAGATGCCCTCTCGGTGAGCGCATATTTCACCCCTCATCTTTTAAGAGGTTCAATACATACGAGCATTTGTCTAGCAAACCAGATTTTTTTCAAGGGAATTTTCCACGTCTCAGTAATTTCTCTCGTCGTATTCGAGTGCTGATTGCCGTGTTATAGTTTGTTAACGAAGCTTTCCCTCAAGTCTAAATATTTTAAGGCAGTTTTCCTAGCCTCTAAAGCCGCTCGAGTTCGCTCTTCTCCTTGAGCGGCCATTTTTCCTAGAAAGTATGCCTTCCAACTACTCTGCCCTTAAACTGGCTCTCTCAACTACTACACGCAGAGACAAAGAAACAGCGCGCGCATTAGATCCCATAGATGAGATGAATATTTACAATTAGTATTAGGGTTAAAATTATATTCGAGTGCTGATTGCCGTGCTATCGTTTGCTAACGAAGCTTTCCCTCAAGTCTAAATATTTTAAGGCAGTTTGTCGTGTGCGTATCGTGGCTACGCACGCTTATATCGCATTCCGTTTCTCTACCACGGCTGCGCTTTAAAACCACGGCGCTGCAGTTTTTGCTTTTCTTTTCTTTCTTCTTCTCCGCCCTTAAACTGGCTCTCTCAACTACTACACGCAGAGACAAAGAAACAGCGCGCGCATTAGATCCCATAGATGAGATGAATATTTACAATTAGTATTAGGGTTATAATTATATTCGAGTGCTGATTGCCGTGCTATCGTTTGCTAACGAAGCTTTCCCTCAAGTCTAAATATTTTAAGGCAGTTTGTCGTGTGCGTATCATGGCTACGCACGCTTATATCGCATTCCGTTTCTCTACCACGGGTGCGCTTTAAAACCACGGCGCTGCAGTTTTTGCTTTTCTCTTCTTTCTTCTTCTCCGCCCTTAAACTGGCTCTCTTAACTGTACTACACGCAGAGACAAAAAAACAGAGCGCGAATGCGATCCCATAGATGAGATGAATATATATATATATATATATATAGAAAACTATCAGTCATAGCTCTCGTAGTATAGCCCTCGGGGCCGTTTCCTTTTTTTTTTCGAAAGTAGTCCTATTAGGGTTATTATAATTACACGAAGGTACTTCGCCCTCATCAGCAGCAGTCCTTGGTATAGTTATTCTGGCGGCTAGCTTCCCACGCTATGCGTGCCGCCATCGCACCTGGTTAAGCTTTTCCTAGACGCTAGAGCTATGCGTTGTCCGCGCAACCTTGAGCGATCGGAAAGCACGTTTCCCCCTCTTGGCCGGCGGAGAAGGGATGCTTCGTTCCGGCCGCGAAGCTCTCCACATCTCTGTAAGGTGCCTTGTGGATGTCTCGCGCTGAAGATGCCCTCTCGGTGAGCGCATATTTCACCCCTCATCTTTTAAGAGGTTCAATACATACGAGCATTTGTCTAGCAAACCAGATTTTTTTTCAAGGGAATTTTCCGCGTCTCAGTAATTTCTCTCGTCGTATTCGAGTGCTGATTGCCGTGTTATAGTTTGTTAACGAAGCTTTCCCTCAAGTCTAAATATTTTAAGGCAGTTTTCCTAGCCTCTAAAGCCGCTCGAGTTCGCTCTTCTCCTTGAGCGGCCATTTTTCCTAGAAAGTATGCCTTCCAACTACTCTGCCCTTAAACTGGCTCTCTCAACTACTACACGCAGAGACAAAGAAACAGCGCGCGCATTAGATCCCATAGATGAGATGAATATTTACAATTAGTATTAGGGTTAAAATTATATTCGAGTGCTGATTGCCGTGCTATCGTTTGCTAACGAAGCTTTCCCTCAAGTCTAAATATTTTAAGGCAGTTTGTCGTGTGCGTATCGTGGCTACGCACGCTTATATCGCATTCCGTTTCTCTACCACGGCTGCGCTTTAAAACCACGGCGCTGCAGTTTTTGCTTTTCTTTTCTTTCTTCTTCTCCGCCCTTAAACTGGCTCTCTCAACTACTACACGCAGAGACAAAGAAACAGCGCGCGCATTAGATCCCATAGATGAGATGAATATTTACAATTAGTATTAGGGTTATAATTATATTCGAGTGCTGACTGCCGTGCTATCGTTTGCTAACGAAGCTTTCCCTCAAGTCTAAATATTTTAAGGCAGTTTGTCGTGTGCGTATCATGGCTACGCACGCTTATATCGCATTCCGTTTCTCTACCACGGGTGCGCTTTAAAACCACGGCGCTGCAGTTTTTGCTTTTCTCTTCTTTCTTCTTCTCCGCCCTTAAACTGGCTCTCTTAACTGTACTACACGCAGAGACAAAAAAACAGCGCGCGAATGCGATCCCATAGATGAGATGAATATATATATATATATATATATAGAAAACTATCAGTCATAGCTCTCGTAGTATAGCCCTCGGGGCCGTTTCCTTTTTTTTTTTCGAAAGTAGTCCTATTAGGGTTATTATAATTACACGAAGGTACTTCGCCCTCATCAGCAGCAGTCCTTGGTATAGTTATTCTGGCGGCTAGCTTCCCACGCTATGCGTGCCGCCATCGCACCTGGTTAAGCTTTTCCTAGACGCTAGAGCTATGCGTTGTCCGCGCAACCTTGAGCGATCGGAAAGCACGTTTCCCCCTCTTGGCCGGCGGAGAAGGGATGCTTCGTTCCGGCCGCGAAGCTCTCCACATCTCTGTAAGGTGCCTTGTGGATGTCTCGCGCTGAAGATGCCCTCTCGGTGAGCGCATATTTCACCCCTCATCTTTTAAGAGGTTCAATACATACGAGCATTTGTCTAGCAAACCAGATTTTTTTCAAGGGAATTTTCCACGTCTCAGTAATTTCTCTCGTCGTATTCGAGTGCTGATTGCCGTGTTATAGTTTGTTAACGAAGCTTTCCCTCAAGTCTAAATATTTTAAGGCAGTTTTCCTAGCCTCTAAAGCCGCTCGAGTTCGCTCTTCTCCTTGAGCGGCCATTTTTCCTAGAAAGTATGCCTTCCAACTACTCTGCCCTTAAACTGGCTCTCTCAACTACTACACGCAGAGACAAAGAAACAGCGCGCGCATTAGATCCCATAGATGAGATGAATATTTACAATTAGTATTAGGGTTAAAATTATATTCGAGTGCTGATTGCCGTGCTATCGTTTGCTAACGAAGCTTTCCCTCAAGTCTAAATATTTTAAGGCAGTTTGTCGTGTGCGTATCGTGGCTACGCACGCTTATATCGCATTCCGTTTCTCTACCACGGCTGCGCTTTAAAACCACGGCGCTGCAGTTTTTGCTTTTCTTTTCTTTCTTCTTCTCCGCCCTTAAACTGGCTCTCTCAACTACTACACGCAGAGACAAAGAAACAGCGCGCGCATTAGATCCCATAAATGAGATGAATATTTACAATTAGTATTAGGGTTATAATTATATTCGAGTGCTGACTGCCGTGCTATCGTTTGCTAACGAAGCTTTCCCTCAAGTCTAAATATTTTAAGGCAGTTTGTCGTGTGCGTATCATGGCTACGCACGCTTATATCGCATTCCGTTTCTCTACCACGGGTGCGCTTTAAAACCACGGCGCTGCAGTTTTTGCTTTTCTCTTCTTTCTTCTTCTCCGCCCTTAAACTGGCTCTCTTAACTGTACTACACGCAGAGACAAAAAAACAGCGCGCGAATGCGATCCCATAGATGAGATGAATATATATATATATATATATATATATATAGAAAACTATCAGTCATACCTCTCGTAGTATAGCCCTCGGGGCCGTTTCCTTTTTTTTTTCGAAAGTAGTCCTATTAGGGTTATTATAATTACACGAAGGTACTTCGCCCTCATCAGCAGCAGTCCTTGGTATAGTTATTCTGGCGGCTAGCTTCCCACGCTATGCGTGCCGCCATCGCACCTGGTTAAGCTTTTCCTAGACGCTAGAGCTATGCGTTGTCCGCGCAACCTTGAGCGATCGGAAAGCACGTTTCCCCCTCTTGGCCGGCGGAGAAGGGATGCTTCGTTCCGGCCGCGAAGCTCTCCACATCTCTGTAAGGTGCCTTGTGGATGTCTCGCGCTGAAGATGCCCTCTCGGTGAGCGCATATTTCACCCCTCATCTTTTAAGAGGTTCAATACATACGAGCATTTGTCTAGCAAACCAGATTTTTTTCAAGGGAATTTTCCACGTCTCAGTAATTTCTCTCGTCGTATTCGAGTGCTGATTGCCGTGTTATAGTTTGTTAACGAAGCTTTCCCTCAAGTCTAAATATTTTAAGGCAGTTTTCCTAGCCTCTAAAGCCGCTCGAGTTCGCTCTTCTCCTTGAGCGGCCATTTTTCCTAGAAAGTATGCCTTCCAACTACTCTGCCCTTAAACTGGCTCTCTCAACTACTACACGCAGAGACAAAGAAACAGCGCGCGCATTAGATCCCATAGATGAGATGAATATTTACAATTAGTATTAGGGTTAAAATTATATTCGA
Organism: Dermacentor andersoni; assembly: GCF_023375885.2. Lineage (NCBI taxonomy): Eukaryota > Metazoa > Arthropoda > Arachnida > Ixodida > Ixodidae > Dermacentor > Dermacentor andersoni. The sequence continues at coordinate 145,265,528 of NC_092817.1, read as the reverse complement.
GTGCTGATTGCCGTGCTATCGTTTGCTAACGAAGCTTTCCCTCAAGTCTAAATATTTTAAGGCAGTTTGTCGTGTGCGTATCGTGGCTACGCACGCTTATATCGCATTCCGTTTCTCTACCACGGCTGCGCTTTAAAACCACGGCGCTGCAGTTTTTGCTTTTCTTTTCTTTCTTCTTCTCCGCCCTTAAACTGGCTCTCTCAACTACTACACGCAGAGACAAAGAAACAGCGCGCGCATTAGATCCCATAGATGAGATGAAATTTACAATCGCGGACAACATGAGTCTCTTTTCACGTAAGTGCGAGGCTCGGAGGAGGAGCTGTGGCGCTTGAAAGTAGCCTGGGGCCTGACGAACCAAGCGACTGAGCTATCTTTCCGGGCAACATCGAAGGGTCACGAGTTCAAATCACCTGTTATGTTCCGTTTTTTTTTTTTTTTTTTTTTTTCCGCCCGTTTTTCTTTCTTTTTTTTTCTTTCTTTTAATGTCTTTTCCTTTATTTTATCACTGTACGGGAACCCTCTTAAAAAAAAAAAAAATAGATATATATCTTCAAATATGTAAGGCCTCACATGTGCAGGTCATAAATACGAGGTTCTCTAGCCGAGTGCCATCCATGCGGTATAACCGAGCTCAGATTGGTCCACCTTGACTGACCAAGTAGGGCACCACTGTAGGTTAAATGAGGCGTACAACTCCTGCGGGACCCGCCGTGGTTGCTCAGTGGTTATGGTGTTAGACTGCTGAGCACGAGGTCGCGGGATCGGACCCCGACCACGGCGGCCGCATTTCGATGGGGGCGAAATGCGAAAACACCCGTGTACTTAGAATTAAGTGCACGTTAAAGAACCCCAGGTGGTCGAAATTTTCGGAGTCCTCCACTACGGCGTGCATAATCAGAAAGTGGTTTTGTCACGTAAAACCCCATAAATTAATTTTTAATTTAACTCCTACGGGGACGGTAGAGTATCCGTCTCCAGTGCAAGAGGACCGTGATTCAAATCCCGGTGCCGCGCTATTCTCCACCGGAAAATACAAAAAAAAAAAAACCGTGTGTTGAGAAAATTGCACAAACAGGCCTGGAGTGCGGCCTGATCCCGGTGACCAGAACCGGTAACACACTCTCTCACCAGAGCAGGATTGGCCACCCTGGTGCAGTACTTGGCCACAACCTCCTATATGAATACAACAATCGAACCCCGGCCCTCAGTCCCCAGCAGCCGCGAAGCAACTGACCACGGCGGCGGTCAGATCTGTGACGCTGCAGAGGGTGCTAAGAATACCTGGCTCCGGACAGGCCGCCATTGGAATCTGAACCTGGCAACGTTTAACGTTAGAACGCTATCTAGTGAGGCGAGTCTAGCAGTGTTATTGGAGGAATTAGAGGGTAGTAAATGGGATATAATAGGACTCAGTGAGGTTAGGAGGACAAAAGAAGCATATACAGTGCTAAAAAGCGGGCATGTACTGTGTTACCGGGGCTTAGCGGAGAGACGAGAACTAGGAGTCGGATTCCTGATTAATAAGGAAATAGCTGGTAACATACAGGAATTCTATAGCATTAACGAGAGGGTGGCATGTCTTGTTGTGAAACTTAATAAGAGGTGCAAAATGAAGGTTGTACAGGTCTACGCTCCTACATCTAGTCATGATGACCAGGAAGTCGAAAGCTTTTATGAAGACGTAGAATCGGCGATGGGTAAAGTCAAAACAAAATACACTATACTGATGGGCGACTTCAATGCCAGGGTAGGCAAGAAGCAGGCTGGAGACAAGTCAGTGGGGGAATATGGCATAGGCTCTAGGAATAGCAGAGGAGAATTATTAGTAGAGTTTGCAGAACAGAATAATATGCGTATAATGAATACCTTTTTCCGCAAGCGGGTTAGCCGAAAGTGGACGTGGAGGAGCCCGAATGGTGAGACTAGAAATGAAATCGACTTCATACTCTGCGCGAACCCTGGCATCATTCAAGATGTAGACGTGCTCGGCAAGGTACGCTGCAGTGACCACAGGATGGTAAGAACTCGAATTAGCCTAGACTTGAGGAGGGAACGAAAGAAACTGGTACACAAGAAGCCAATCAATGAGTTAGCGGTAAGAGGGAAACTAGAGGAATTCCGGATCAAACTACAGAACAGGTATTCGGCTTTAATTCAGGAAGAGGACCTTAGTGTTGAAGCAATGAACGACAATCTCATGGGCATCATCAAGGAGTGCGCAATAGAAGTCGGTGGTAACGCCGTTAGACAGGAAACCAGTAAGCTATCGCAGGAGACGAAAGATCTGATCAAGAAACGCCAATGTATGAAAGCTTCTAATCCTACAGCTAGAATAGAACTGGCAGAACTTTCTAAGTTAATCAACAAGCGTAAGACAGCGGACATCAGGAACTATAATATGGATAGAATTGAACAGGCTCTCAGGAAAGGAGGAAGCCTAAAAACAGTGAAGAAGAAACTAGGAATAGGCAAGAATCAGATGTGTGCGTTAAGAGACAAAGCCGGCAATATCGTTACTAATATGGACGAGATAGTTCAAGTGGCTGAGGAGTTCTATAGAGATTTATACAGTACCAGTGGCACCCACGACGATAGTGGAAGAGAGAATAGCCTAGAGGAATTCGAAATCCCACAGGTAACACCAGAAGAAGTGAAGAAAGCCTTAGGAGCTATGCAAAGGGGGAAGGCAGCTGGGGAGGATCAGGTAACAGCAGATTTGTTGAAGGATGGTGGTCAGATTGTTCTAGAGAAACTGGCCACCCTGTATACGCAATGCCTCATAACCTCGAGCGTACCGGAATCTTGGAAGAACGCTAACATAATCCTAATCCATAAGAAAGGGGACGCCAAAGACTTGAAAAATTATAGACCGATCAGCTTACTGTCCGTTGCCTACAAAGTATTTACTAAGGTAATCGCAAATAGAATCAGGAACACCTTAGACTTCTGTCAACCAAAGGACCAGGCAGGATTCCGTAAAGGCTACTCAACAATAGACCATATTCACACTATCAATCAAGTGATAGAGAAATGTGCAGAATATAACCAACCCTTATATATAGCTTTCATTGATTACGAGAAAGCGTTTGATTCAGTCGAAACCTCAGCAGTCATGGAGGCATTACGGAATCAGGGTGTAGATGAGCCATATGTAAAAATACTGGAAGATATCTATAGCGGCTCCACAGCCACCGTAGTCCTCCACAAAGAAAGCAACAAAATCCCTATAAAGAAAGGCGTCAGACAGGGAGATACGATATCTCCAATGCTATTCACAGCATGTTTACAAGAGGTATTCAGAGGCCTGGAGTGGGAAGAATTGGGGATAAAAGTTGATGGAGAATACCTTAGCAACTTGCGATTCGCTGATGATATTGCCTTGCTTAGTAACTCAGGAGACCAATTGCAATGCATGCTCACTGACCTAGAGAGACAAAGCAGAAGGGTGGGTCTGAAAATTAATCTGCAGAAAACTAAAGTACTGTTTAACAGTCTCGGAAGAGAACAGCAGTTTACGATAGGTAGCGAAACACTGGAAGTGGTAAGGGAATACATCTACTTAGGGCAGGTAGTGACCACGGATCCGGATCATGAGACTGAAATAACCAGAAGAATAAGAATGGGTTGGGGTGCGTTTGGCAGGCATTCTCAAATCATGAACAGTAGGTTGCCACTATCCCTCAAAAGGAAAGTGTACAACAGCTGTGTGTTACCAGTACTCACATATGGGGCAGAAACCTGGAGGCTTACGAAAAGGGTTCTGCTGAAATTGAGAACGACGCAACGAGCTATGGAAAGAAGAATGATGGGTGTAACGTTAAGGGATAAGAAAAGAGCAGATTGGGTGAGGCAACAAACGCGGGTAAACGACATCTTAGTTGAAATCAAGAAAAAGAAATGGGCATGGGCCGGACATGTAATGAGGAGGGAAGATAACCGATGGTCACTAAGAGCTACGGACTGGATTCCAAGAGAAGGGAAGCGTAGCAGGGGGCGGCAGAAAGTTAGGTGGGCAGATGACATTAAGACGTTTGCAGGGACAACATGGCCACAATTAGTACATGACCGGGGCAGTTGGAGAAGTATGGGAGAGGCCTTTGCCCTGCAGTGGGCGTAACTAGGCTGATGATGATGATGAGGTGCACCTCAACAGCAGCGACAATCGCCATCGCAGGAGACCATACAATCCAGACACATGTAGCTGTCGACTCTCTCAGAGCGCACATTCGCCATCTGTCAAGGATCCCCGACCATCATTTGGCCTCCCTACCAGCCGAGAGACCCCAAGCGACCTTTTAACGAGATATTAGCGCTCATCATGAGTACATACCGGCATCATTTACACCGGCGGCGAAGCCTTCCTCTCCCCTGTGGTGCCTGCGACAGCCTCAAGTGAATTTGGTATTCCTGGAATCACAAAAAAGTCCAATCATCCATCGCCGGCTCTGAAGCAACTTACGCTCACATTACTGCACCAGACGTATCATGACCGCATACATATATATACCGATGGTTCCACCTCACCTACCAGCTCAACTGCCGCATTCGTCGTTCCAGCCAAGAACGTTACAGTTAAATTCAAATTGTCGCACACGACTACATCTACATCGGCAGAACTTGCAGCTCTCCATGCCGCTATGATGTACATCACCGAAGAGCCTACAGAGAAATGGGTCGTATTTTGTGACTCAAAGGCAGCCCTTCACAGCATCAAGTCCGCATTACGTCACAGAACTTACGAGCAAATGACATCTGATATCAGGGAACTGCACCACCATGCTCTGGAAAGTGGACACCACATTATATTTCAGTGGATTCCTGCTCACTGTGGCATCGTGGGCAACAACCTAGCTGACAAGGCTGCCCGGTGTGCCCACGAAGATACCAAGACGCGTCCAACACCTTTGGCGAGGTCGGACGCTGCCAGAGAACTTCGCCAACTTGCGCGTAAGAAGTCCCAAGATCTCTGGATTTCAAGTGGCCTAAATTGCAGATTACGTAAACTGGACCCCACGCTACGGCTACAACTGCCATCTAGCCTTCCCCGCGGCGAAGCAACCTTGTTGTGTCGCTTGTGGCTGGGAGTGGCGTTCACGAACGCATACTCCTACCGTATGGGAATGGCCGAGAGCCCGATGTGCGACTCCTGTGGGTGCGAGGAGACCATCGAGCACCTATTGTGTACCTGCCCTCGCTACGATGTCCAACGCCTCTTTCTGCGGGCAACTTTACGCAGACTGGACTCGAGATGTTTCACCGAGTCAAAGATACTCGGACCGTGGCCACACCCGTCACTGGCTCGAAAAGCGATTCGTGCACTAGTGCGGTACTTGAAGTGCACGGGCTTAACAGACCGTTTATAGTGTCCTTGTGTATGGTGTCGCTCCCACACGTACTCAGTGCTTCCTCTCTCCCTTTCTTCCTCTTTCTATTCCCCTTTCCCCCACCCCCAGTGTAGGGTAGCAAACCGGATGCTGTCCTGGTTGACCTCCCTGCCTTTCCTACCCTTGTTTTCTCTCTCTCTCTCTCTTAGGGTAAAATTTTCGAATACCAGCAGAAGACGAAATCGTGATTTTTTTTAGCCACAGGGTTTGGGGAAACGAAACCGTTCCCCACGACAGCGGAAATGCGGAAACCCACGACAGCGGAAATGTTCCATTCGTAAAGCTCGACCAACGTCAACTTAATAGGGGACAGATGCAAGAACCACTGTAGTGCTCCGCATTCGAGCCCTCACTCATTTCAATAATTTTTAATGTACTTTTTTGATAAATTTAGGTGGTTAGGTGGTGCAGATTTTCTGCTAAGAAACTTCACTGACACTCTTACAGCTCACAAAACAAATCAGCTCCGCGTGGTGTGGCCTTCGATTCATTCGTGTCCTGTCTTCTATTGCGCTAGTAGTCTCTTAGCCCCAAATTTGCCATTTTTGATAAGATATTCCGCCTTAGTTTTATTAGATACAGAGCTACTTGTGAAGTAAAGGCGCACTGATGGCGGCCCAATGCCAGCTTTATTTAGAGCAGTTATTTCCTTTTACAAACAGCACTCACAAATGTCATATCTACGCTCCTGCAATTTCCCTGATATGCTCAGCTAGGCGGTGATTGCCAGCACAATCAATTTCGCCAATAATTTCGCTAATACTTTAAATTTACAGACTAATAACTTATTTATTATTAACTTTAGGACACATGTGGCTTTTTGAGAAATGAAACCGGAAGAGTGGCAAATTCGCGTTGGTTTGGCGAATATCCTAAGATTAGCACCACTTTGGAAATAAAAGAAAAATAGGTTACTATCTGTGCTTTCGAGTGGGAAACAACGATATACTTATGAGGCACGCATAGTGGGAGGCTTTGAAGTAATTTGGACCACCTGGAGTTCTCTAACGTGGGTGCAATGCGCGGTACGCAGGCGTTTTTGCATTTCGCTCCCATCTAAATGCTGTCGCCGCAGCCAGCATTCGATCCCGCGCCCTCGGGTTTAGCAGCGCGATGAAGAAGCCGCTACGCCACCACGGCGGCTCTCCCTTTTGCGATATGCCAGCTTAAAGGGCGCTACGAAATCCATTGGGATTTCAGTTAACTGTTGCCGAAAAGCGTTCCTCCAACAATTTAGGACTATCCTATAATCGGAACGCCGAGGAATCTTCTAGCAAGCATTAGGGACCAATTTTTCGAAAGGGGTGATAGCCTTAAGATTTGCACAGGTCAGACGTAGTTGAAAACTCCTGAGCTTTATTTTCGCACAATAACCATGTCCCTAATGTAAGTGATTAAAAGCTAATTTGCATCATTTTTCTCACTAGCGAAAACTTATTTGATATTTTCACTGCTGCCAATGTCGGCCTATCGCGTAACCTGTGAGTAAAAATGACAGGCGCCTGCATTTAAGAGTGTTTTTAAAATCTGCGGCCTCCGACTGCGTCATTTTCCCCATTAGTTTACAGTGAAAACCAACGTATTACGTGTTTTTAAGTGGTGCCGTCCTGAACACTCCGTCGGGATTGGTGAAAAAACACTCCGTGGGTAGCATACGCTGCTGGGGACATTGCAAATAAGTTTTGCAGTCATGCACGGCACCTGCTCCTCACTCGTTTTTGGACGCTTTATTTCGTCATATAGCAGATTCCCATTCGCGGCTGCTTTTGGCCTATAGCTGACATCAATCAAGAAGAGTGTTCGGATGAGTGTGCTTCTTTCCATTGTTGCTCTGCGTATTTATTGAGACAGTTTAATAAACAGGCTGAAGTGAGTGAAAATATGCTTGCGAATTTCGGTAATAACTATGCACTTCCGGAAGAAGCCGACTGTCGTCTGATCACACCCTGTCGTGGCGGCCCACATAGGAATTAAACTTTCGCCACCCTGCTTAAAGATGTCATAGCCATCAGCTCTCCCTAATTTCGATTAGTTTAAGCACTTAACTAGCCTCGAATTATGTGAAACTTAAGGTCAGACCACACGCACGATTGCCAGCGCACGCTCAGTCCTGACCGCTCCTGGTTAGACGCATGGGCAGACTTCGCTTCGTATTGGTAGCGCTTAAAAATGCACAAGTTGGATGCGGCTACTATCCCTCGGTCACCCGCCGCGGTTGCTCAGTGGCTATGGTGTTAGGCTGCTGAGCACGAGGTCGCGGGATCGAATCCCGGCCACGGCGGCCGCATGTCGATGGGGGTGAAATGCGAAAACACCCGTGTGCTTAGATTTAGGTGCACGTTAAAGAACCCCAGGTGGTCGAAATTTCCGGAGTCCTCCACTACGGCGTGCCTCATAATCAGAAAGTGGTTTTGGCACGTAAAACCCCATAATTTGACTATCCCTCGGTCAAGCTGGCGCAGGACAAAGCCGGTACGCATCACCTAGCACGGCCAGACTAGAGCATATGAACGCGAGCAGTCCTTCATACCATGCAGTACAAACTGCACAAACCAAACTCGGCGTGTACGCGCTACAGTTGCATGTGGCTGTGGTCTGCGACGTAGCGTAGATACCGAGGCCTACACGGGGTGCCTCGACAAGTCCACCGGTTGAGCGTACTGCGGCTCTGTGGTCCCTAACATACTTTACGGCTCACTGAGGACAACCGCGTTTGGCGCGTGCATTGTTGGCGTCAAAATCGGAAGTGGTGGCGTCAACGTGGACATCCAAAATCAGATTTGAACTTTGTGCCACGGTGACATTTAGCAGGCGGAGCGAAGTGGGCATGCCCCACTCCGCCGTAGCCTTCGCAGTGCGAGGCATTCAAGAAGGAGCGGAAGCACCGCGAACGGTATGTTCGGACGCCAATAACTCTGCTGCTGCGGCCCGCATTGAAATACTTCTTGCCCGGCAAGGTATTTCTGAAATTGTCTAATTGAACTTCAAATACATTTCTCGGCTTCTATGTTAAGTGGTTCAGGGCGCCTTAAAATGTACCTAAACATTATATCGGACATACTTGTCGATGAGTTCGCCTCTAATTCAACAGCACATCATGAAAAGCACTTCAGATTTTGTCATTTTCGCTCGGTTTCACAATTAATCCTTTAAATGTGTACGCAGTGTAGTTTTACTCACGTATTGTTGCGTTTACGACTTTAATTGATGTGATCAGTTTTCGACCGCTCATCAATAAAGGCGCATGCTAGATGTAGACAAAGAAAAATGTATCAATGGATCAGTTGCCTGGGTCATGAAAGCACCGCGGAAGGTGCGGCAGAGGTTTTTCTTGACACTACAATAAAACTACAAACAAGTTTGTTAAACTACTTTTAGGACAGGCGTTCAGTTATTCTAAACATAAGCACAAAGGTCAGTATTCTTTTAATAATCAACAACTTAGGTTTTGTAGTATTTACCCATGTTATTTGGCTACTCTTGCAGCTTGTATTTGAGGCCATTTTGAAACCTCAGAACCCTGGTATGATTGCCATCGACAACTTTGAGCTCAAGAATGGCTCATGTGACTCAAAGAATGGTAAGAACAAAGTGTTATTGTGGAGCATAAGCACTTTACGCTCATTACCTGTTTCGGAGGGATTTGAAGCTTTTAAAATACGAAAGAAATACTGGATATACCGAGAGCCCTTTTGCTCAAGCTAGCAGATGTGCCTGGCTAGTAACAACTTACTTTGAGCAAAGGAAAGGAGCACTTTAAACGTAGACATTGGCGGTCCCTCCTTGCCACATATTGAGACGATAAAGGGTGAGTAGCCTATCGGCACACGTACCATACTGCCAACAGCATGGAGGACAGGGGAAATCGATAATGTAACAATAAAGCTAATTTGAAACTATATTTTATGCGGCACTCGATTGCGAACAAAATTGAGGATACAAAAATAAATAGAAAGAAACAAGCACTCATCGTCACTAAATTGGGGAGCCATCGTAACCCAACCAAAAACCTTGCAACAATGTGACAGTGAAACCGAGGTATGTAAATTGATGTGCGGTGAAAGCGCTTGAAGAGTTCACTTGTTAAGTCGAAACGCCAAGAAAAAATATGAAAAAGCGGTCGTCCGAAGGGCCCAGATCGATATCAGGACAGGCATGCAATGGCATTCGAAGTTATTCACTAGAAAAAGCTAGGTAGAGGAACGGCAGTTCGGAATAAAGAAAAAGGAATTGAAGGTGCAACAACAGCGAATGGCCTCGAGTGAAGATCTTGAAAGAAAACGGAAAGGGAATGGCGAAGATTCTGAAGAATAGAACAATGTAGCAGGACAGACTCGAATAAGTAAAGCGAAGCGACACTACGAGCTAAATATCAGTTTTAGTCATACAAGGAGCAGAAGAATAACGATGAAGTGGAAAGGGAGAGAACGGAAGTGCAGCAGGAAAAGGAAAATACAAAGAGAAAAGAATAGCGTTAATGCTACAGTTCCGGCTACTTCGATACCGCCTTGATCTTAACGTCCCTTGTACCCACGAGTGATAATTTCGGGCTCCCGGACAGTTCAAGTAGAGCTAAGCAACGAGCAGTAGTTGTGTGACATCTGCATTTACGACTAAAATATAGTACATCCATATTCGTTACTTTCTCACCCATTGCTTATATCCACAGTTTCCGCTCGAACGGGTGTACCAGATTCAGTTTTATAACCGCGCGAGGAAGCCGGATAACATTCTGAGTGTTACGAACACAAGCACGTAGGCACCGAGAACAATAGGCATTAGGAGGAATGCGAGCTGCTGCCGTATCTTAATTTCTAGCGCTCATTTCTCACATTTGGAGTTTGTGCGTTTGACACCCTCTAGGGGCTTGATTTCCAACCTTCAAATTTTCCTGCCTATAGCTAGGGCCGACTAGTAAAGAATGTAAAACTAAACTGAAATTTATAACTATTCTATATTAATTTAGTAGCTAATGATTTTGCTAACTGTACTTCAGTACTGACGTACCGTCCCTCAAAGGGCTCAACGCCCTCCCTCATTTTTACAACTTTCATTCGTTTGCTTCACTACGTGCTTGCTTTATGCTTGCTTTATATAATTATCGCCTGACAAACGGGTGCCTCGGTTCCTGTGTTCCTGCTTGCTTCAACAGGGGTGAGTAAAGTAAAAAGACTACGCAATGCTTCTTTTGACCGAAGAGGCGTATGCGCGGGAACAACGATGTATACATATTTTTTTTTAAACTACGCGTTTCTTTCGATCCTAATAGAGTGCACGTTTGAAACTGGATCATGTGGCTGGGAGCTTCACAACTGGGAAGTAACAAAAGGGAGCAGTGCCATGCTACCCCAGGCAGACCATGGAAGACAGTCAGCTGCAGGTAAGAGTGGGACATTGGGTAGTTTTCTGACGTCCTTCTATTTAGCAAAGGACGGTTGGTGCTATGTAGCCATACCTGGCCCTTGCGCTAGTAAGCTCCATACATGATTATCAGCAGCAGCAAATGGCTGTTATTATTGAAACGCATGTCCGCAGAATGGAATCTCCGCGAAAATTTCAGAGATGTCTACGGATTCATAGTGCAGAGGCACTCCTAGCTCCTAGAATCAAGGCTGATTTCATGTAGAGTGGGGATGGCGTTGCCTGTATAATAGTTAGATGCGAGCTATGACAAATACTTCAGTGGAGAGACTCGGATTTGTGTTGGTGATCAGGTAAATTCGAGCGCATGAATATGAGTATGTAGGCTTTTAAACATTCGGTAGTCTTAAATGCTGCCTTGACGAACGGGAAGACAGCCCGCGATGTCGTGCTAAGCTTTAGCGCCTGCGACGTCATGGAAGGCTTTATTATCCCAGGGTCTCTGAACGCCAACAGATCGCATGCGCTTCAAACAGAATTCATATTGCAGCATGTGAACATTCTTCTTTAATTGTTTTTTCTGAATCCTTTAACATAGTAACACGGTCTGAACGGCGATCTTGTGACACTGAAGTACCCTCATGACAATCATAACATGCAGGTGACTTTGCCTGCCCGTCTCGGTAGCCCAGTAGCTATGGCGTTACGCTGCTGAGATCGAAGCCTCGGGTTCAATCCCGGCCACGAAAGTCGCATTTTTATGGGGGCGAGGCACACAAAATCACGACCCCAGTGTCCCTGGGGTCGACAGTATACTGGGGTTGAGAGTGTTCCATAGTCCACAACCACGACTGCCTCGGAATCATATCGCAATTTTATCACGCAAAAAACACAATTTATTTTTTTAGGCGCATTTGCCCTGGTGAACGCTCCCAGTGGCCGCATGGTGAGCCCTCCAGGCACGTACGACACCACGAAGAACAGGTGTCTCCGCTTCTGGTTCTTCATCGCTGGCTCCACGGAGACACTCAATGTCACGCAAGTTGTCGACGATAAGCAACAGGATGCGGTCTGGTTTGGAACGAAGGTGGACGCTCCAGCTGAGCGATGGTATTCGGCTGCAGTTTCTTTGACCAGTTACCAAGGATCTGTTTCGGTAAGTACGGCAGTATGTACGGCAAGTAAAGTCGGTAGCGTTAGGTACAGAATGGTGCAAGTCAGCCTAGAAAAGTGCTGTGTCCCATCATAGTGTTATGTACACTACTTGGAATATGCAAAAAAGCTTCAAAAACAAGGCTTGTTACAAACTAAGCACAAAGTCTTTTATTCTCTTATAGTGGGTCGCGAAGAGAGAATATACAAACTAATGAGGACTCTTTAAAACATGTGAACATTCGCAACATATTACCCTCAAGTACAAGTAGAAACATCGTCCTCAGGTGCATGTGACAGTTTAATAAAATGTGATTGCAGCCCTACAAGCTCCTACGAACCTAATTGACACGACTAAGAAGATTCACCGAATTGCTTGGGGTATCACGCTGGCCATTTGGAAGTTTCCGGAGAATTCTAATCATCATTTGTTCATGCTTGACTCAGCCCCACAGCTGCGAATAATACAAGCTTTCCCATGTGTGACACTACATTGGCGTACCGACTATAACTGACTGCAGGTGGCTCATTCATAAATTTGTACTCCATTTTACAAGTGGCTCATTTCTTCATATGTAATGCGCTTGCTACGAGCCAGATTCATGACCCGCAGCAGCTTAGTTTAGAAGAACTTGTTGTTGGTCGAGTTGGTAGATATTAGCGAACATTGTTTAACTGCGCGAACAAACGAACCACAAAGACAGCAAGGGACATGGACGGGCGCATACTTGCAACTAATGTTTATTCCACAACGACCACATATAAGTACACCCCCGACATACACCGCTGCGCGTGCACGAAAAAAGGCAAGATAAAAGAAAAGTAAAACCTTGTATCAGCAAAACGCGACCTACCTACGCTCGTCAATAAGCCTCATCTCACTGTTGTGTAAATAAACTGAGGTGTCACTGACACATTCTTGTCCCTTCTTTCTAATATGGTACGCCTCGAGTAGCTCTCTGGCTCGGCTATCTCGGCATCGGCACAAAATCTTTACTTCCTCCATGATCGGCTTGCACGTGCACGCCAAGCAGTGGACAGGCAGGTGCCCATTCGTTTTATTTCTAATTGACAATTCATGCTCACGCAAGCGCACATTCACACACCTTCCTGTTTGGCCTATGTAAACTTTGCCGCATGATAGAGGTATCTGATAAACTACTACAACACTGCAATCTACGTGGGAAATGAAGTGCTTTGTTCCGCACCCTTGGAAGTTATTTTTACTTCTTCCTATGCGCGAGCATAGCCCAGCGAGCTTGCCGGGAGCCGAGAACGCTATCTCAACTCCATACCGTTTCACAACCGTTTTTAAGCTGTGCGAAGTCTTGTGAACATAAGGCGCAACTGTAGGTTTCTTATTTTTGCGCTCCCTTGTGTCTTCAGTAACATTGCCTTCCGTCTTTATCTTCTTAAGCACTGCCTCCACTACTGCTGAAATGACTGATTGCGGGAAACCGGCTTCTTCCAACCTTACAATCTGCCTGTCAAAGCTTTCCTGTATTTTGTGCGTGCAGGACTGAAGTGAACACAACGCATCCCCACATACGGCACGTCAGCCAATTTATACACCGCTCGGAGCACAGGCTTGCTGGCCGCCTATGTAGGTTTAGGGGCTGCGCCCTCTACATCTCCTCCTTAACAACATATCTGGCCCCTAACGTCTTTACAGAACCAGCCTGTGAAGTAGTACGACTCGTCGCCCATGCCTAGCCACTTCTACTTGACCTGTGTAGTGGTCGAGCGCCTGACTGAAGGAGTTCTTGTTCTCCTGGGTGTAGTCACTCTTTTTGGTGTAGTCGCACTCCTTTGCGGGGGACTTGTCAGTGCTGGCTGCCGAGAGGGTATTGCGTCGGGGCCTTCGCCAGGAATCGGTTCTTGAAGGCAGTGTTTCTGCTCCGCACTACGTCTCTGAGGTGGCAGCCCTGAAGTCTCGCAGGAACGGGACCAGGTCGCGCCGTTTGCGCGGCAGGATTGCTCCCTCTTGTGTTTCTAACATGAAACACCTTGGATGCTGTGAAGGGCTGAGGATTGTTGCCCCGCCGATACCGTTTCTTGTTCTACCACACCCGGGTACCGTCTTGAGGAGTTGAGAAGTCGCTAGTTCGATGTGGGCGATTGAACTCAGCTGCCTGTTTTTCTTCTACCGATCATCTTTGTCACCCAGATCTTGTTGCACTGCTCTTGGTGGTAGTATTTGTTGCTGTTCTTGGACAAAGTTGTTCGACGCCTTCTGCCCGTCAAAAGTAGTACAGGGCTGAACGCTCTGATAACGACTGTATTTCTTTAATTCAAGAGGGCCAACTAGGGGTCCACTGCCTGAAGGAACAAGCTATTCACTCTTCGCACCATGCGCTCAGCCTCTCAATTGCACTGAGGGTAGTTTTGGCTGATTGTAACATGTGCAATGTCGTATGACACCATCAAGTGGGCGCATTCATGGGAATGGAATGGAGGTCCGTTCTCGTATCGCAGCATTTTCTGGACGCCGTGTCATGAGAAGATGCTTTTGAAGGTTTCGATCACTAGTCAGGGTTTTGTTGTCTTGAGAGTGACTACATCGGGGTACCGGGAGAAGTTATCAACAAAGTATGTCCATTAATAGGAAAGGAGTTTCTGCCAAATATTTCCCAGGGATGATCTGGAAGCGCTTTGCTGCAAATGCGCTCTGCCGGATTCGCACGATACGAAGGTCACTGCTCACGCCTGAAGAAAAGATCTTTGATGTATGTACTGATACCCAGCCAGATAACCGACTCTAGGGCTCGGGGCCTAATCTGTTGATCTCTTGGTGACCTTCATGAATTAGCTCCAACACATTTCGCCGTAGGGATGCTGGGACACAACCATGCGAATGCCTTTGACGAGAAGGCCTTTCAGACCGAGAGCTCGTCAATGATAGCAGCATACATTTACTAGGTGCAACGGAAGCTTGTTTTTACTTGGGAAGCCGCTCTGGTAGAGAGAAATAAGTGCGCTGCGCTCATAATCTTGCGTTTTGACTTTTTGACGTCTTCTTGCTGTAGCGCTGCTCTGCTGCCGAAGCTTGCAATACCGCTGTGGTAAATACTTCGACTGTGTCCACGGAATCTGCTGGCTACATAGGGTAACGCGACAATGTGTCAGCTGTGGCAAGCAGCTTTCCTGGGATGTACCGCATGTTAAACTGATATGATATCACTTTGAGTCTCAAACGCTGCATGCGAGGTGGCCATGCATCGAGATCTAGCTTGCTTGATAGCGAGACTAGAGGTTGATGATCTGTTTGAACCTCGAACAACAAGCCTTGCAGAAACTTGCAAAACCTCCGAATTGCCCCCACAGAGGCTAAGGCATCTTTTACCGTTGGCCTCTACCTCTGTTCTATTGCTGTGCAGCACCGAGAACCAAATGAAACAGGACGCCTGTCTCGTTAAGGTTGCACATACAGGACTGCACCCAAACCGAAAGAGCTTGTATCAGCAGAGACCATCGCTGGACAAACAAATAGTACTTTGCTATATAACAGTTGGAAGTGGGTACAGATTTCACAGCAGCAAATTCAGATTCTTGCTCATGAGACCATTACCATGCGGCAATTTTGCAATAGCTAATCGGGATGGCAGTTTTGGCTTCAGATGCGTGTGTAAGAATGTATCTCAGTTGATTGACCATGCCGAAGACTCGCCGCGCACCAGCTTGGTCTGTGGGTGGACTCACATCCTTCTCTGCTTTGAGCTTCTTGGGATCTGGGCGGATGCCACGCGCCGCTACGATAACCCCAAGGAAGGACACTCTTGTCTGTCGAAAACAGGATTTTTTTCTTATTAAAAGTGATTTCGGCTTGAGAAAGCCTTGTGATGACTGCTTGAAAGCGAGTGTCATGTTGGTTCAGATTGGCGAAAAAGCAGGGCGGCTACGATTATGCAGACCATGCCTTCCAGTCCTTCCAGTACTGCTGACATTTGCTTCTGAAGATATTGTGGTGCTGATGTGATGCCGAACGCCATCCGACCAAAGCATTACTGCCCGAACGCCGTAATGAAGGTTATGAGCTCGTGTGATTCTTTCGTAACCTCGACTAGATAAAAATAAGACTTTGCGTCCAATTTGGTGAATACCTTCGCACCTCTCATAAGACCAAGGTCTTGGTGTACTGTCGGTAGATCATAGCGTTTACGCATGACAACTAGTCTGTGGCCCCCGGAAACTTTTGGGATGACCACAAGAAGTGCGCACCATTGCGTTGGCTTGTCGAGCTTGAGTACCACTCCATCTTATTCCAGCTTTTGAGCTCTGCCTTAACAACTTCTCGGTATGTAATAAAAATGAATCGTGTCCTGCTGAGGGAATACATTGCGTCCGGTTGAAGGCGTATCTTGTATCTTTGTGAAAGAGTGCGGAGTCCTGTGAACAGAGTGTTGGACAGCTTACAAAGACCTTGTCTACAAGCTTGACAACTCCCAGAGCTACCAGCACCAGAACGCCCCATAACCGCACTGAGAGGGCCTTGACGACATAAAAGCGTTGAACAACAGATGTTTTTTGATAGCAAAATCGCTGTGGGAGATTCCAGGACATTGAGTGGCTGTTGGCGCGGTCCCGTGAGGAGGCTGTCAACTGTCGAGGGCTTGCGGCAGGTATGGGAAGGTATCCGAAACGGCAGAAATCTCTGCACCCGAGTCGACTTTGAAGACTTTTCGGTAGTTGTCAATGATGATTTCAACGTACTTGGCGTTGCCCGAGCTGTGAACTTTATTCAACCGAATTGCGGACACCTTGGCCTGTGTTGCTTTACGAGCACGGCAAATATTAACAATATGTCCATTTTTCTTGCGATAGTTGCACTACAAGTTCCGCGCTGTGCACTTGGAAAGGGCATGCGGGGTGACATGGGCATCACAAGAACTTTATTTGAGTCCTGGGAAACTGAGATCTAAGGGAGGCTGCAGAAATTGCACGAATTCTGACTAGTGACTTGCGTCACCTCGGCGTATCTGTCACGTCTCGGCTGGAACCGACGGTGTTTGACGGCGTCGAGATTCAGTGCACCTTGCCCTGTTGCGTGTGCCCCATACTTACTCTTCTTTTTTTTTTTTTGGTGTCTTCTGCTTTCCGTGCTTGAATCGACGCGTCCTTTAGGCTCAGTTGAGGGTTTCGGCAGAGCTTATCGGTGAGCGAGAAATCCTGCATTTCTACTATAAAGCGGTTGCCGGTAAGACATTCTTCGACTTGAACGGAAGGGTAGTTGCACCTTTTGCACAGTTTCCCGAGTTCCGCGGTTTCATTCGGTTGCTGAAGTCGATTATTAAACTGTGCCGACTCGTAATTCACTGACTGAATAGATGAAATGTACCGTGAACTTATTGACTACAACCGAGTAGTCGTTCAGAGGTGTGTCTAGGCCGAAATTTGCAAGAAGCGTGCGAGCTCCTGGGCCCATGCAATGCAGCTGAGTTCGAACCTAAATATACCCCGCCGCACGGTGAAGGCCTGAAGCGAACGCGTATTTCTCGAAAAGGTATAACGAGGTCTACCGATAACCGGCATTTTCGGAGTCGAACCAGTCAGGTTGGAGCTGAGTGTTGGTTAACGTGATCAAGCGCGCGCTTAAGGCGCACGATGAGGCTGCGCATCCTTCTTTAGTCTTGCCGTGACTGCGCATAGCTGTCCACGCATTTGAGTGCATACGTTACCCGCGCGCCGATCGTCGAGGTAATGTGAGCCGGGTGCAAAGGTCATGAACGAGCCAAAACGACTGGTGACTGCGAGATATAAGGCAAAGCGTTCATTCCCCTTTGCAGGCCCACTTCTTCATGACAGCGTTCTGACAGCAAGTGCTCGTGGTCTTGGAGTGAGATATGTTCAATTTTGCCTGGCCCCTTATGACACCATATTTTTTGAAATTTCATTGATAAGTGGATGTTTACGGCAATTGCTACGGTCGATTATACTCTGAGCCTTACTTTATCTACTTGCCAAATATTTTGCAAACACTGTCGATAGTTCGCTTCGCGGGCAGGACTGATTCAATGTGCTTTCAGAGCAGTTATCTTCAGTACAGTTATTCTTTAAATTGGGTTTCCTATAATATTCCACCGATATCTTACTTGCTTCAGTCGTTTAGTTAGAGCGTGATTTGCATATAATTTACTTAAGCTTCGAATATAAAAATTACGAATATGAGCACGATTTCTTTTTCTAGTATGATATGGAATTGGTTTAGAATGTGTCTTTAGCGTAGACACTGAGGCTCTCTCTTCTTGTGCACAAAAATAAAGCAGCGGTGCTTTATTTTAGACGTATGTCACATTGCACTCCTAGTGGCATGGCATGAAGAGTTCATGTTAGCTACGTGGACTCCACTTCTCAAGCACCCATGTCGAGGTCCCACGGTTGTGCGCACATCGGACCGTGATATCTCTTCATTCCTACTGCGAGCTTTAAGCTGAGCGAAAGATGGCGATACTCACCTGCGCTGCGGTATTGTACGCCTGCTGTGGTGCGCTCACCAGAGTTCCTGTCTACTGAGGCAATTGCTATACAGCCACTTTTGGTCGTCCTCTCCCAGGCAATATCGATGTCTGGTAATATGTGTCCTTGCCCGCCAAGCAGATAATTAGCGCTAGAGAACACTTAAGTATTCAGAGGTTTTGCGTACATTAGGAGGTCTTCTTCCATTTTCAATTTCATCAGGCGGTGTACATCGGAGAAAGCGTTTGAGCAAGTACTCGTACTTGTGCGCGTGGAGGTCGCAATAAAGCCAAGCTTTCTTTGCCTCATCCCCGGGGCTTAACGTCCGTCGTCGTTTTGCTCGCCGGATAGACGTGTGGATGTAAATAGACAACTTATGCCACGGAGTATGTGTTGGCTACTGTCTGGTATAGCAGACAACTTGGGTCACTGGGTACGTGCCCAATCTTGGTCGTGCCCCCAGAATAGATGTGGCACTGGGACACATGAGTTGTGAAATATCAAATGTCTTTAGACATGTGCCGTAATTTTTAGTGCCGAACAGCTCTCGTCAACAATGTTTCATTGGTAAGCATCATACATGGTCTTCGTCCTAATGACGGAGACAGCTAGCAGCCACAGATAATGAAAGTGTGTGCATGTCACCTGCTACTGCTGCTGCCTCTGTAACAAGTTTCGCGTCATCTACGTCTCGTGTCATTCGCATCATTGCTTCACCTTGCAGATGCAAGATCTGCGTCTTTCATCTGTTTGCGTTACCAGAGTCTTGTGAATTTATAAAGGCTTAGCTGCAGCATCATCATCGTATTGTTCATGCATTATGCAAAATTCTTACCATTGTCTTGCTGTTCGACTAGCCAAAGCAGTGCCGCCTCATAGGGTCTTGCGTCATGCAGACGGTGTTCGAAGGGACGACTTCCGGTGACGCGGGCACTGCCGTAGCTGTAGACGACATCAGCCAAAGGGAGGAGCCATGTCCGCCTCCTGGTAGTTGCTCTTTCGAGGAGGACATGTGCAATTGGCGTAACATCGAGGATCTGGCCCACATGCAGTGGTACAGACACAGTGGTCGTACAGTGTCTGGCTCAAGCGACCTCGAGAACGACCACACGTTGGGTAGCAGAGAGGGTGAGATAGTTTGCATAAAACGAAGTCCCAGATTGTCTGGCATTGTGCACGTTTATGTAAAACATATCTGCCTAAATGACTTTTGCATTATGGCTGCATATCTTTGTTGAGCATTTCTCTTGTGTCTGAAGTATGTAACTACAACCAATATATTTTCTACTTAGCGTATTCTAGGTCATATTGCCCTACCTGTTGTTTTCCAGGTCATTACCTTCTCCTTGACTCCGAAGACATGTCTGAAAAGCGTTTTGGCAGTCTTCAAAGCCAAACCCTCAACTTTGGCCCTGCTGTCTGCTTCAAGCTATACTATAACATTAAGAAAGGATGTGAGTTTTATATGTTTTGTACTCAAGGATTTAATGTTGGTGAAGGCATACACATTTTACGTTATTTGAAAGGCGTACCGTAAGTACAATGCAATATTTGTTGTAAAAATTATATTTATGTGGCTCTAGAACAAAGGATAGAAAAACAGAACGAAGTTCTCCGTAACTATGACTGACTAAATGAGATAATGTCCCACAACCATTATCGCCTCTAAGTTAATGCTTCCCTCCGTCATCATATTGACGGGTACCTTCTGTCCTTCAACGCTTGCAACGAAGTGAATCATATCAGCATTACGACTATAGGACAATATGATGGCGGCCGGCGACGTGTGCCGTTCTCTCAACATCTATTTGGAAAGGCGACGTAGCGAGCGTAGCGGCGGCGGTGGCGTACAGGCTGGCCGAGAAGGCAAGCGTGATCTATCCGCTGCTGGCAACGCTATAGTCACGCGAGATGCGCAGCACTGAAGATGATGAAGCGCGATTAGAAGTCACGGTAATGAAGATGACGCTACACGTTTGTGAGCCACTGGAACGAATGATGAAAAAACAATACCACACATTGCCCTCCCATTGTTCTTTTGAATTCACTCTTGTGGCTCACTGCAGGGTTTCATTTCAAAACGTACAGTGAACTCGCCCACATCTTCGCCCCCTCTATAAGCAATTACACGAAGGAAATGTTTCACACTTTTATATTTTCGCTTCTAGTTTACACACCAGAGGCTCGATCAATGAACGTTTTTTTGTTGCAGAGAACTTTTAGCCATTGTAACAGCTTGTATGTTATGCTTATTGATTGACGTTTGCTCTGGCGTACAAGTTCACGTCCTCGGCCTTTTAGTTGCGTGGCTGTCAATGACTTTCCAGGTTTTTATTTAGCAAATAAGACATGATCATCTGATTTCTAATTAGCTTTTTCGTCATGCAGTTAAGTTCCTACAGAGGCTTGAGCATACACTTAAAACAAATCACAATTTTTTGTGCTCGCACGTAACTATATACTGCAATTCCTAGGCACTTTAGCGAACCGTTCTGCACTCCATATTCTTTGTGGTCATCAACTGTACCAATTCCCCAAATTGACACGATCTGAACAGAGCAGCGGGTAGTCTAGATTTATTGTTTCTAACTACAATGTTCTACCTTCGGAGCGACCATTGTTCAACAAACCGATGTAGTTTCCGCTTTAAGTAGTCGCTAATATGAAACATGTGCGTGACATTTGCAACACACCAGATCATATTGCAGTACTAGATTGGAATTTACAAAGTGGACTATTCATTGCTCTACTATTACAATATCATTATTAACTTGACACTTTACCCGTATACGTTTAATTTCACGCCATTTACAACAGCTTGCATTTTGGGGTTGCTTCTGTTCTTGATGTGTCCGTACGTCTCACAGAAACACTGCAGTTGCTTCAGGCGCTAGTTCAAAAATGGTCTGAATATATCTTTCACACCAATTACAGAGATATAAAGTGTTAAAGTATTAACAGCACTGCTAAGACAATCCAGTGCACGAGTACTTATTGAGACTTATTTCCCGTAGCCCTGCGTTCAATAGCAGTATCATCACAGAAGTGATTTCAAATAGACATCATGCACTACGTGATTACATGGAAACATGATAGAAACAGCCTTACAGGAAGCCAGCAAAGGCATCCGATATTTTAAATGAAGCTAGTTCCTTACAGTGCAGAAGAAGGACACATTAACTAGAGAAAAAGATGACACGTTTTATGAGCCTTTGTGTAACTGCTAGATACGACAGCAGCTTTATTTCTTAGTTACGAACAATATTTAAGGCTACGAATGCAACAAGATTATCATAAAGATCATTTCTATGAACTACCCTTAAATCTATAGTAGCTGCAAAACCAAACAAGGATGCTGCTACGCTATTAAAGGTGACACAGAAATTTCTTTTAATTCCAACATTACATATTTTCTTTTTTTATTATTGATTTGAAAGTCTGTACTAAATTACCCTGCATGTTTTTTTTTTTTTTTTGCTCTTGCAGCGGATGCATATCTGAAGATAAAGTTCTTGGATTCATCGGGAGCCCCATCTGGTGAACAGAAGATGGTGCTTGCAACAGCTCCAACAGAGTGGACGTTGCTTTCTGTGGAACGGCACGACCTTCCTAAACACTTCTCGGTAATGGTTGCTTTTTATAATAACCATGCTATAGTGTTCACCGTTCATATAATTATGATAGGTGTTTGACAGTATTCCTGCAATTGAGTGGCTGCAATATACCACCATGATTTTCATCATAGGTCATTTTACTGTTAAGTAGTGTGTGAAAAACGCGCTTCTTTCGCTATGTACCTAAAAGGCGGTGTTGCACAGTTCTTAGATTCTGCTTGACTAGCACGTACTGCACTGAAGGGTTGCTTGTACCAGCCCATGTTCGGCAGTGTCAGGAGTCCATCGTTTTCCGTAACAATGGTCAACATAACAATGGAGGTCGCCGTAAGAATTGGGCCGAGGAGTTGTTTGAGCCTATGCTATGGTTGTTCCTCCAATGCTCAGACGACTGTACTTGCGTCCTAGACAGATCGCGTGTTCAGCGTTTTCTTCAGCATCTGAAGAACGCGAAACCGTTTACAGTTCACAGTCGAGGTAGATGCCTAATGCTGCATCCTGTTTCTGAGCAACCTTGTTAAGCGGTCTTCAATTTGGCTGTCCTTTTTTGTATACAGAAAGTTTACTCGTTCCGGTAGATACCATGGCTTCAAATCGGTGCACCCAGTGCATTTAAAGCGTTCCGGCCTCACGTTACTTGTAAATCGGATTATGCAGGTGTGTTTTGATACGGTCACGGTGACAGCGGATCTCAGAAGACGAGCCCGCATGTTGAATGTTTAATTACCGTAATTTGTTCGAAAAGCCAGGAGAAACGGCTTCGAAAGTCAATGGAAACAGAAGCATTCACTATAGCACCATCAATAAAGCTTGCAAAGGTCCCCTGCATGGCACAAGTTAGTGAAGCGGTCGCATGCGTTTTAGGAAAGACCGCATGCGTACAGCATTGGTGTCGAGTAGTAAACTGAGACTGGGTGTAATCAATGTGACAGACGCTTTGCCACGGTGCATGTTTCCTGGTCTTATATACAATGTGCTAATGCTGCGAATCCGTCTATATTGCTGAGACTGCAAACATAAACTGGCGTTTGGGACAGGCACAGCAAGAGACCTCAAAGGCAAGCACGCCAACAAATGCGTTAGTGGAGCACCTGCGGGCATGTGAACAGACTATCAATTGGATGGCGCAAGTAACTTGGTGACAGACAGAAATGTGCCATTCAGGTTTCATATAGATTCACTCATCATTCGGACCACTGAAACAACCTTAACAGAACCGATGGCAATATTCACCCTATCTACACGAAGTCACATCGTAACATATCCAGTAGTATATAAACTGTTCCAGCGGTGACCATGTTCACTTTCTATATTGGGAGAAAGGTTAATAATAATATATAGGGTTTTACGTGCCAAAACCACTTTCTGATTATGAGGCACGCCGTAGTGGAGGACTCCGGAAATTTCGACCACCTGGGGTTCTTTAACGTGCACCTAAATCTAAGTACACGGGTGTTTTCGCATTTCGCCCCCATCGAAATGCGGCCGCCGTGGCCGGGATTCGATCCCGCGACCTCGTGCTCAGCAGCCCAACACCATAGCCACTGAGCAAGCGCGGCGGGTATTGGGAGAAAGGTTCCCTTACGGAATTATTAACAGGAAATATTTACGTCTGGGCCATGTATGATACACTGTCGTCCTCTGTACACAAGCCGGCTTAATGACTTACCTAATAAATCACTCAGCAATTTAAAAATCACTTAGTGACATTAAATTTTTCGCAGAACTCCTCTCACTAGAGGGCCCTCAACGATAAAATAAAAAAAATTCTATTAAAACTTATGCGCTGGCTATACGAACGCTCTTTACTCAGATTGTTTACATTCTTTTGTGGATACAGCTTACTCAAACAAGCGAATATACCTAACAAATATTTGTGAACTGCAACTTTCGTTTTAGGACCATGGTATACAGTTATATTTGCATTGGGGTCACATGAGCACATCCGTATTTGGAAACAATTCCGTTTGGCTATTGCTTCTGAAGCGTTTCGGCATTGAGTTATTTATAATCAAATTCGACTCCAAGTTTGCCAATCTCACAATCGCAGGTGGTGGTACGGACACAAAGATACACGGCCACATGTCACATGGCTAATTCTGTAAAACGCGCCAATTTAGAAGCCGGTGGCGGGGGAGGGGAGAAGGGGCTGCTTACCGCTACCCCACTGCTCTCGGCTGGCATAAACAACCGTGATTTTCCCCTTTCCGCCCAATCAGACTCATCACACGATGCTATGGGTTTGTGCTGAGACTTCCCTCTCATATGCAATATTAGCGTGCCTTGCATGAAATCTGATGATGAGTACCTCGGTATACGAGCCCCCTTGTATAAGCATCTAACAGAATGGACTTGTTCTTGAATAGGTGCGCCTTCAAATTTCTAGTATAAACATATACCATCAAACCTAAATATAAAGGTTATTTACCAGTTCCTTCATTTTTTTTTAATGTATGTGCTCAAAGAAATTCTTCCTGCCAAAGCATATAACCCCCTTGCGTAAGCAGTATTTTCGTAGCGAACATAGCATCAATAAGCATGCTTCTAGTTCAGTGTTGAACGCCCTGTATGTCAATTATTTCGTAAGATTATGAGCGTTGTTGCGTATGCTAATTTCATCGCTCACCCCATTTCTTCAGAGGGGCTTAAATGAGAAAGCGAAGGCAACTCGACGGGAGTTGATATTTACGTAATGCTTCTATGATGTCACAATATAGGTTTTGTTTGTTGTTGTAATATGCACTAACCAGACCTGTACCCGTATGTAGAAAAAAAGTAAGTGATTACACTTACAATTAATTCATTGAAAATCTATAATACATGAGTTTAGTAGCACGACAAATTCAGGAATGCGAAATGCCCTGAAAGAGAGAGAGAGAGAGCAGACAGAAAGACAGGATTGCTGAGAAAGGGCAACCTTAGGTTTCTTTTTTGCCAGCCGAGATCTGGGGCGCAAGCGTTAGCGGCTCCGCCCGGCTTCTAAAGCGGAGTGCTACACACAATCGGGCGTCTGACATGTAGCAGTTCATCTGCCCGCGTGGCAGCTCTTTCCTTTCTCTTGCATTTTCTTTTCTAAATATTGCACTACAAAAAGTACGTTACGGTAATCACCAACTCTCCCAAGGAGTTATCTTGCATTCGAAATCTAAATATTTAATGTTAACAATTACTGCGCCACGAAACTAATTGAGTAATAATAAAGAGCAACTGATTATTTTTACGTTACTTTACTGGGAATATTAACATTGCAGAAATACAATAAGTATACCGAGCTCGCCGGGCTCTTTTAGTGAGCTTTATGCATTCTTCACGCGCATTTTATCCTCAGTAGCAGCAAGTGTTTTTTTTTTTTATTTTTGTCAGTCACCCTTCAGTTTTTTCTGGGAGACATGCTGCTACACTTGAAACTCACTCGGTGCGCACGATGGAGAGAAGAGCGGCCTCTAGGGTGGGCAACACAGCAACAAAGAACGTCAAGCGGAAAGTCAGAGAGGCTGAAATAATCTCATGGGTGGCGGCAATTCAAAAGAAACCTGCCATGAGTAACTACTTAAGATGAAAAAACGAAATCAGGAAAGAAACAATTTATGATAACTCAAAAGGAAGCTCATCCCTTTTCGAAGCGAGATCACGATGCCTTAGAACACGCACCTATAAAGCGATATATAAGAAGGAGGAAGAAGCATGTGCTTGCTGCGGTAAAGCTAGGGAAACTATAGAGCATTCTTTTTTTTTTTTAGAATGTGAAGACTTCTGCCCAGCGGTCGATTTAGGCACCACAGGCCTCCTTGAAGCGCTTGGGTTCAGCCGGAGCAGTGGAAATGTAAACGTGTCCGCAATAGGGATTAGTACGAGGCAGTTGGAGGATTGGAACGGAGACGTGCAAAAGTAAAGTTGGCAATAGGGGATCAGAAATTTAGGTTGTGGGAGTTCATAGCGTTTTTTTTAATTTTTTTTATTGTTTAACCTAGGTAGGACATTAGGCAGTATAATAGCAAAAGCTTGGTGGCGCAACCTCCCACCAGAACGGCAACCCACTGTTCCAGGCCGAGGGGACGCTCCTAACATCCATCCATTCATCAAGCGGTGTTGTAATGTACGTTCACCGGTCGTAGAAATTTGCGAACAAAGGTTAGGAACTATCAAGTGAAAACGAAAAAAGCTGAGCCTAAATTTAGCCTAAACACGCACGTTTTGACGGGGTGGTGCGCGTACCGCCTAGAAATGCGAAACTGCCGTGAATTGTAGAATTCTTTTAAATTATGGGGTTTCATGTGCCAAAACCACTTTCTGATTATGAGGCACGCCGTCGTGGGGGACTCCGGAAATTTCGATCCCCTGAGGTTCTTTAACGCGCACGTAAATCTAAGTACACGGGTGTTTTCCCATTTCGTTCCCATCGAAATGCGGCCGCCGTGGCCGGGATTCGATCGCGCGACTGCGTGCTTAGCAGCTCAACACCGTAGCCACTAAGCAACCACGGCGGGTAATTGTGGAATGGAATGCGGACAATACAGGGGCAAGCGACATGCCGTTGAGATGATAAACGCGTGCAGAGCGCTGCAGTTGTCTGTATGAACGTGCGCAACCACGAGGCTGCTGCATGGCATGATCGCAGGTGTTCAACTGCAGTTCCCGCTAAAATCAAGTGTGCGAAGCTGCATCGCTCGTTGCAGCTTGTGCCGCCAATAAAGTAATTTAATACTGCAAAAAGTAACTGAAATACAGTGAGTGCTACCGAGTAAAAAAAGTCATCATTAAATTACAACACCTCCAAAAGTGTAATTGATTAGGAGTAGCTAATTACGTGTAATTCGTACAAATCTGCCCCTGATCCAAGTTAGCGTTGAAAGAGGTTCACTCTAGAGCGGCACATACGCAGTAGGCTTAGTGACACATACTCTAGTTGGCATAAAGTAGGTCCAATAAAGAGGGGCACACACCCAAAGGCACAGTTGCGAACCCAAAAGTTGGTGTCAAAGAGGTTCGTTGAAGAAAGGCACATACTCAGTTGCACATACGCAGTGGTCTAAGTTCATAGCTAGTTCACATACCTAGTGGTGTATGTCTGGTGGCCCAAATGACACATGTTTTTAGATGACCCTATCTTCGGGATCGGTCCACGGAAACACCAAGATGAACCACAAAACTGAGTTGGCCCGGGGAAGACTGCTTCGCAATGGAATATTTATAAACATAATTGCTGAAGCCCAAGACTAGGAAACTACCGGACTATTTCTGCTCCGAAAATGTTTTTGCTTTCTTTACCGCAATGCAGATTGTCATTACTGGCAGCACCGGAAGTTCTTTGGGTGACTTGGGCATCGATGATATTGATGTCTATCCGGGAAAATGCGACTCGTCCAAGGTTGTCACTGTTTCCCCGCAGCCCGGTAAGCGGTCGTCGTAATTGAGTGAGTGGAAGTTTAGGAAGCCGCCATGTTTCTAAGTTTCCTTATTTGAATGGACCGTTACTCTCAATTTTTATTGTTTCCTGTACTTTAACCCGATTTCTGAGTTAGGTAAACATTATTATATAAACGAGCTAAAGCATTAGAGAGCACTAAAGACTAAAACCACGTATTTGCTTGCCCATAGAATCCGTGCGAAAAAATATCAACGCGAGCATCTGCGACGAGGAGCGATATAAAGCATACATGAATAAGCACTATATGAAGCACTAGGAAAATTCTGTAAAGCGAGTACTTCCAAGAAATAAGAACAGTTGATATTTTAAAAATTCTGCTATTCATCTGTAGTACAAAATTTCTTAATTTCTTTATATGCAATTTCAAATTTCTTGAGGCTACATCATAGAAGCAGGCTAATGACTATGATATAAAACAATACCGCGTGCTCAAAATGGGGAAAGGAGAAGGTACATGAGCAGGTTTCTGAAAAAAAAAAGATTATTCTACGATTAACAATTCACAATTTGTTTTGATCTGTGCAAATGATGTGAAATATTCCATTGCCGACTATTCCAGGAGTTTCTACAATTCAACATGTCTCTACTCCCTCATACAACACGGAAAGTATGGCACCTTCACTGACAGGTAAGGGAGTGTTTGAAGCGCCTCTTTGGCTGACATATAGTATAAGAAACTTATGACTATAACGCCATTTCCGAGATATTGCTCCTCAGTATGTGCGACGATATGCGTTAGACTTGCAGCAATGTTTCCCAGAAGCCTCCCCCTGTAGCTCGAGACCATCTTAACTGCATACGCCCAGTGTCGCGAACCATCGACATCAGAAAAAAATCGACGGCTGCACATGAACGCAGATAACTTAAAAAATCGTTTTGGTTTTGATTTATTCTCCACACGGTGATACCTTTGATAAAGATTTTGAATCCCCAATTTCGGGTAATAATATGAACGTGAAGCTAGAACAGATTGCGATAACTACGTTGTTGTCGAGCACGTGCATTTGAATGTTCTTTTTTCTTTGATGATGTCTGAGACAGCAGAATAGACTGTACGTGAAATAAAATTGGCTTTTGTTCTCGCGCGCATCTTCATTTGCTCTTACCGCTATAAAACCACCTGAACGCGGTTATGGAATCACAAGGGCTGGATTTTCACCATGTCGTAAATTGGCGACACGAAGCATTTGCGCTTGCACTTGTACTCCTGAGGTTAACTGGAATTGTACCGCGCAAGAAATGAAGAAATACAATAGGGGCGTGATTTAGCCGCGTTGGTGAAAGGACGTGAGCAGGTGGGCCGTCGCAGTGTGTTGTGTTCGTGCAACATAACAGGTGCACGCCTATGATGCATGAAGCCGGCTGCGGACATGTGCGGACATGTCCTCTACCTAAATTCCCGAGTGATAACTGCGGTTGACGAGGACTATGCATGCAGATTTCAAGACACGACATATTCAATAACTGAAACAACCAGCGAGGACAAGGAAGGGGAAAACTACAGTCTCTCCAAATGCGTGGCTATCAGCAATAGAGTATAAGGAGTGAACCAAGACATCCGACATTGACACATGTCAGATGCCTTAGTGGAAAAGATATACGTGAGAGCAAACGTGAGGACTCCATGAAGTATTTTAGATATATTTTTTTGTTGAAGCATCACGCTGTCTAACAATAAAGAGGCACGGCTCCAAACCAAAGCTGCAGGCAATCAGCGCTTATGAAAACCGTTCTAGTGGCGAAGAGGTGTCCTATGAATTGACTTCCAACTGCGGGCATCAGAATGAGAACACGGGCACTGGCCACTTGTAAAAGACACACGGCCGAAGTGCAAATACCCTAAGAGTATTAATACCCTAAATGAACAGGAGGTGTTGATATGCTCCAAATGCAATGTTCATCTCGGCCTCAATAAACGCAAGAGGTCCTTCTTCCATTTCTATTAGTACTTTAGCCAGCAAGGTCAAATGCGAAGGTATTATAAAAATAAAGAAAGCAGAAACACACAGGCAAAAACAGTTTCAGAAAAGAAAACCTGGCGTTCGTCCTGTGCGTGCCCAGCTGCATAAATATTCAGCAGTATAGCCAAAGTCCAAATAGCAACGTGGAGCAGCAGTCATGAATCAGTGCAATAAAATGTTCAAGTGTTATTGTTGATATAGTGGCGAAAGCCAAATAAGCGAATAAGTTCGAAAATAATTGTTCAAGTCAGAAATAAATTAGGCATCAAGTGTTTAACTGGTTTGCGTGTTTCAGAATTGACAAAAAAAATACACTACAACAGCACAAAACGTAAAAAAAGGATCTCTTCATCGTTGATAATGCCGGAGAGCATTCCATGAAGCATTTGCGGCCACTTATCGGTACATTTTTCTGGATATGGCTTTCATTTGAAATGGGTCAAATTTTAAACACTTATACCCAGCGCGGAAGTAATATTTTGAAGTGTCTGTATTTATAAGAAAAGTAAAATTCTTGTAAACATGCATTTGCTAGCACTTTACCAAAGTAAGATAGCTTCAATAAAGTTCAAACAGCGCTAGACGGCAGGACCAGAAAGAGGAGGAGACAAACACGGCGCTCCTCCTCTTTCTGGTCTTGTCGTCTAGCGCTGTTTGAACTTTATTGTTACCATGGAACACCAACTCGCCCAATCCGCTGCCCTCCCTAAGATAGCTTCATTGTATGTCGCATACTGACAACCGTATTTTCTACAGTTTTATTATTGTGATAGTAAAGATATGGACGCTCCACAGCATTTTCCGCCGCATTGTGGCTGCGAGCCATATGCTGTAGTTGCGAGGGAACTCTTGCGACGATGAGCCGAGAAGGATGGTGGCTTGACGGGGCAGCGTCATCTCGCGCGCGCGAGGGAGGGAGACGAGAAGGGGAGAGCAGGTTAGTGTAAAGCCCCTTAAACTTCGTAAAGTAGTGCCATGCTTTGAAGAATGCCGCCTGCTCCTCGCGCGCTTTGGCCGAGGCCGACACCGCGTCGCTATTGGCCTAATAGCATCACGTGGGCCCTCGCGCCGTGCATCAGCGCCATTTTTGCTCGAGAAGCGTCTACGGAGTGGCGAGAAGCGCATGTTGGTGCCGTTGCTACGCTCGAGCGATGTAGGCGGCGCCACGATGGAGGAGGGAGCGTGAGAGAGAGGAGAAACGAGGAGGAGTGAAGGCGGAGCAGGAGAGTGTCGCTACTTTACGAAGTTTAAGGAGCTTTAGGTTAGTGCGCATCTTCTCTTGTACTCCGGCTGCGTCGGCTGAGCGCGGCCACTCACGCCCTACATTGAAAGCAACCTGCGATGGGTTTGAAGGCTAGGTTACCCGTGAAAGCTGATGGCTTCGAGTGCGCTGTGTCCTCGCGCGCCTAGTTGGCAATGAAGTGAGATGCAGCACGAAAGGGAAATTCGCTCGCCGCTGTTGCCGCTCTTCATCACGCCAGTGCTTGACAGCGAGAGTCCACGGTCATCGATTGCGACATGCTCATATTTGCCTATGCGCGCTTAGCACCGTGCTTCTGAATTCGGTTAGTAAGCGAATGTTTACAGCAGTTTATGCAGCTGATAAAACTACCAACCTTACTTCGGATAGCTGTCTAATAATTTGCAATCGCAACCAATGCTCCACATTTGGGGCAAAACTGCGGCTTTCTAATTTTCTTTCTTTTTTGAAATTGGTTTGCTGCTTCTTCAGCGTCTTTTGTATCCCGTTGTTTACAACCCTGAAAGTTGATATGTAGCACTTGGATTGTCCACGTTGATAATCGTGTTCTTTGGCCTGTTTCTCGTGTGCACAGTGCACATTCTACGTGCCATATTGATTGACGAAGCATCGATGGCGCCCCTTGCCCGGTCAGGTTCTTCACAGCGCCGAGTTGTCTATGCGGTGTACCTTGTATTCATTACCGACAGTTTAAAGCCTCAGTGCAAGTTACGCCTTGTGAAATCGCACAACACTAAACGTTTGCGTTTGGCACTTAGTGTTTACAAATCATTGAAGCATAACGTATTTCTTTCACTTGCATCTTTTGTACTTATGACGAAGGTAACTATATATAAATAAATAAAGAAATAAATATATATATATATATATATATATATATATATATATATATATATATATATATATGGTATTAATCGAAACTCCTTTCGCTACGCAATTTGTTGCTGGGATATGCCAACAGTGTACTATTATTTGCGGATTCTTCAACCATTCTTGCTGTTTTACGATATTTTTCTTGATCAGGACTACCTGTTCCCACGAGAGAAATAACAGCGGAACCTATTACAAGTACATCAGGTTCTGTTTCTTCGCCGGTGCCGTTGCCTCGGTGCGCACGTGGCCAATTCAACTGCCGAGACGGCGCCACCTGCATACCGAGCATGTTGGTGTGTGACGGCGTTCGTGACTGTCCCAACGGACTCGATGAAAAGTGCGGTAAGCTTCCGCATGTACATCAGCGCCACCT
Organism: Dermacentor andersoni; assembly: GCF_023375885.2. Lineage (NCBI taxonomy): Eukaryota > Metazoa > Arthropoda > Arachnida > Ixodida > Ixodidae > Dermacentor > Dermacentor andersoni. The sequence continues at coordinate 145,233,665 of NC_092817.1, read as the reverse complement.
GACGTGCTGTTTATCAATTACATGTGCCTACGTTAGATGAGGCAAGTTGGTACAATGATGACACTCCTTATCACCTACCATAAAGGATTGTTGATCCTTGATACGTACACACATACTTTGTATTATCAAATTTTAAACTGTCGAGAGCATAAAGGCATTAGCTAGGAGAGTGAACAAATATGAAAACAGCAAAAATTAATATGAAGTGAAGAAATTCTTATCAGCCTGAGATCAGCACTAGAAGTGAGACAGTATTTATTTCATAACCATAGAAACTGATAAGAAGCAGCAGCTTCAACGGATATTGACATCCTTAAGTCTCAATATGAATGCGGTAAGTTTCATCACAAAAATCTAGCGCACTGTTATATGGAGCATCTCATTGTATTCCCTACTTGCAGGAAGGTTTTGTTTACTGTCGCTCAAAATATAATATTAGCTGAGTACTCAGGTGTGAGTGACGAGTCATATGTCGGCGCGAAACCTCTGATACATTATCTTTCCAGTCTTCTATCTCATCGCTCTTTCTGTGTCCTCCGCTTTGGCAGCAGGTGTAGCGCTGCTTCAGCGATTGTCAAACAATCGCGCCTGTGATTCCTCCGTTTTCGCTTTGCACCATTAGAGTCGGAGATAATAATGCCAATATAATTGTAATATTGGAAGAATAGCAATAATAATATTTTCAGAAGAATTTTATTGTTGAAAAGGCATTTCATGAACACGTGATAAAAGTAGGAACACCGAATTGCCATGGGGTTAATAAGTTGCTGCACTGCTGAACGGTGACAAACTTTCCTGAAAGGAGGGCCCGGGCTGGGCAATTGCCGGCATGTCTTGAAAGGCTACATCCGCTTGCAGTCAACGAGATCCTCCCCTTCCTTCTCCCCTTGAATCACCATTATAATTTCTAAGCTACTCAGCACTTACTACACTGATGACTTTCGTCTTTTCTCACCTTGTACAAAAAACTTCGCATTCTGTACATTATCGGATTGTAAAAGTAACCACCATTCTTCATTTTTATTTCAATTGCAGCAAACGCCAATGCGTGCACAAATGACGAATTTTTGTGTGCGAGCCGCACTCCAAGCTCTTGTCTCCCACGTTATGTTCTCTGCGACGGCAAGGAAGACTGCTTCGGAGGCGCAGACGAGTACCTGTGTCGCGGTGAGTAGCACTTCCACGCTTCAATTATTAGATTAAAAAGGTTCAAAGCTGGCACGGTCCTCATAGCTGAGGAGTTTCACAAAAAGGCGAATCAAGAAATTTTCCGGATCTATAACGCTGCAAGGCTACTCAGTGCGATGACATTTGTATGCCGCAGTGAAGCCAAAAATAGGTCAAAAGCTGTTAGTCCAGCACGTACCCATGGCGTGGAGTCATGAAGATTAGCGTGTGTAAGCTCAACCATGCATTTTAAACCTATTGGAAGTTTTATTTTTTCCCACAAGAAACGTTATGAACTGGCTTTTAAAAGGATCGGCAGTAAACGCATCGTTCTCGGTAAAAACTAGTTCAGAACTAATATGTACCACGCAAACAATATCAGGCTGCAATGTTGCGATGAAACAGTGCATGCATTTGTGATGTCGGATAACACAGGCCAGAAGTCGGTCGAAATTTTTCTTTTATATGGCTTCAGAATAATTGCCATTATGCTACAGCCACAATAGCGTTGCTTTTGAGCAATCTACGTGCGTCATATTTTAGACGAAGCAATTGCAGTACGCGTCTGCACGTTAACTTCACCGGGCCACGCAGATCCCCCTCTAGGTGGCGGAGGTCAGCCAAAGTATATTACCCTAAGTGCTGATAGATAGAATAGCATATTGTTCTTCTCAACACAGTCAGCAGTGAATCAAGAAAACTGAGAAAAGGACACCGCTGTGGAGCTCTGTGTGCAAAGCCGCACATCACTAAAACCGAGCGGAGATTTCAGCATGACGTTGAGATTTCGGCATCAGCTAGACTGCGACAATTTGGCACAACTACTGCGCGTTCACGCAACCGGTCTTGAGGGGTTTATGTGCTGAGCAAATTCGCATCTCTGGTAAATTATATAAATAACGGAAGCGAAGTACGCAGTTGCAGGGTAGCTTAAAAAAAAAGAGCAGGATAGGGAAAGCAAAAATATAATTAAGAAAGCCTTAAGCCTGCATATGTTTATAGCACGAAATGTACCTAATGTTTTTGTGAAAACGCGGTTAAATAGCTGTATTTCTTGGTCATTAATATCAAGACATACGGACAAACACTATCCAAACCATCTGTTGTAAATCAGCGTGCAGTGCGGAGCGACGGAAGCACCATACCCGGAGCTCGTCGCTGCGGTAACTTTTTCCCGATACCGGAGAGTGCTGGGCACACCACTCTGATGCATTTTGTCTCTAACGAAAGCAAGTGTCCTTGTGATGGATTGTGAGGCGCATTCGATGCATTTTGTCATTACTGAAATCGAGTGTCTTTGTGATGGATTGTGACTGCATTCGAACCCCTCTGCAATCGCCCAGCGGTCACAGGTGGCGCGAAAAGGGCTGGTCGTCGCGCGGTCCGAGTATCGCGTTTCAAACGCTGAGCACTGTAAACGCACGATGACGGAAACAAATCCCAAGTTATAAAGACCGTAGATCTAAGCGGTAGCCAAAATTTTACAAAAACGCGCTTCTTAAGTTCAAACCATCGTCCAGCGTTGCTGCGTTCGTGCTGAAACCTGCCCGTGACTGCTGGAAAAAGATGCTGTGGGCTTCCGCCAAAACTTATTTGTTCGCTTCGCTCTACGGTGGGTGCCATCGCGGTACATCAGGGGTATTCCCGCCCTGCCTAGTTTATTGCTCGGTTTTCGCTCCCGCGCTTGCGCAATTTATATTCGAAATCCTCGCGCTTCTCGTTTCGAGTTACGAGCGTAGGAAAAACTGATTTCTATACCGATTCTTGTCGCTGAAAGCGTTATCACGAGATGCTCACCCGCATGGCTCTCCCGTGGACGTGCGATTACGTTATTACTGGTGGGTGCTCGCAAACTAGCAATACTGCCTCGAATCCGGCTCTTTATTTTTGCTAGACGCAGTGGAATTGATATAATAATTTCCAGCGATGTAACAATTGATTGGTGTAAGTTTCTCGCTCGCTTTGTTTCTCTGACATGCGTGCTTCACTGAGTTTGGTAGCGGGCTCTGAATGTCATGCCTCCCTTTCACTACGGCCGCGTGTGCCTAGCACCGTCTTCTTTAAGGAGGTGCTTCATTTTCCATTCTTGTGGCCTTTCTGCATTAGTTTAAAGATGGCTTAGAGGCCGCAGGATCACCAGCTTTGCTGCAATGACACCTTCTGAAGGACATATCATAAAAGTGGAACATGGTATTGAACCTTTGAAAGTAAGGTCCTAGTCCTGTAAAACCTACATAAGCGTGCATGCAATCGCTACTTCTTTCGCGCCGGACAGATGGTGCGAGCGCAAAGATCCGTAGAGAGTTTCCTGATTCGTTTTATTTGGTGTTTAGTAACACGAATAAGCATTCACGTATTACTGAAATACTAACTTAGAGCAACGCTTCCTGCCGCCTATTTTTGTGACACGTGCGACGCAATCTCTTTCGGAGGGCCCCCCGGGAAGGGTGTATGCACCTTGGCAGAGCGCAACCCAGGAGACCAATCGCAATTCTTGCTGACCAGTATCAAGTCTGCCCACAGAAGTTGACACCAACTGCCTGCGCAAACAATTACAAACGCAAAATAAAGCAAGAACTTTGACACAATTGTATCAAGCAGTATACAAATATGCTGTCAGGCATTTGGTGAATGATGGGGATGACTTATGGTTGTGAAAACAGCAGTTATACACGAGAGATCCACGCGGCAGCCGCCAAGTTTTCGCCGAACAGTTTGGGAGAAAAGATGCGATGGGCTTCGGGTACATGGTAGAAAATGGTGGTGCGCCCACTCGTGCCCAGATTTTCTGCGTTTACCTATCCACTCACGCGCGATGAAAGACATCTCGAGAAAAAATGGAGAACACGAATGGAAGACACAAGCCTACGCGACACTACATAAAACAAAAATAATTTTTGTGAGTTTAATTACAGTGGTAAAAGCTAATTATTCCAGTGTGCGCTTGTAGTGATCAATAAAGCATGTATAAAACTGCATAAGATCCGTAGATTGTCTGGCTCAATTTTCAGCTAAAAAATAGTTTGCGTGTTGTTGCTCTCAATTGGTCACTATGAAGAATTTACATGCTCTAAAGAAAATTGCTACCCTGTGTTTACGCACTTCTAAGAAGGAAAGTCTCAACCTGAAATAGATAAATGATAGCTCTACGCAGTTTCTTCATTGATTTTAAGATCTGTAAACGTTTAGATCAGACAATCAGTATAATTAGCGAAACAATATTTGTATTTTAAAAGCTGGCCTAACTTATATAGCTGTTCCTATTACAACCTATCAGAATGCCCGCACTTCCTGTGCCTCAACGGGGGTCTCTGTTGGTGGAGCGTTCGGGAGCCATACCCCTCGTGCCATTGTCCTGAGGACTACGAGGGCCGTCGATGCCAGATCAACAAAAAGCACGAGCTAGAGGATAAGCCGCAGGAGCTCCAAGGTAACGTCCCTGTGTTATAGTTTGAGGGCAAAAAAGTGCCGACTTGGCTCGGTTGACACACGTGGAAGCTAAATACAGTAACAGCGCGTGGAAACGGAAGGAAACGGACCAAAGGCTCACTTTTTGTGAACCTTTATATCTTGCCTTATGCGCAATTAAATCTACTTCTAAGTCAGCGCTTAGTTCGTTCGGTTATCTTTTGGCCTCTCTCATGCGCATAGCAATTTGAGTGATGCCACTCGTAATCAACTGAAGATAATTGTGTTAATACGCAGTATTTGTGCATGTATGCTAGATGCCGAGATTTAGGTGGAATATTGTTACCCTTTAGCGTATATTGAATGCGAAAATTTGAACAATTACATGTGTTTTCTGTCCTTTTCTTACTCCTCGGAGCGGTAACTTGAATGTGTGCGTGTGTGCATGTGCGTGTGTGCGTACGCGCGCGCGCCCCGTTTGTGCAAGAGTTCGGGGGGGGGGGGGGGAGGGCGCCTGCGTGTTTCTGTTTCTCAATTGTTAGAACATGCGAGCCCGCGCTTTATGTTTTGCAAACATGAAATGCTTTTAGCTCCCCTTGTCGGCGACCTTCGAGAGACCTTCAGCCAAAATTAAGAGCCGTTGTACGCGAACGAAACGAGAACACTGGGGCATCGTTGCGGGAGCAAAACGAAATCATCCGGGGAACAAGTCAATGCTTACGAAAATGCGGTCTCTGGCACCAGAGCCGTTGTGCAGGACCGCATTACATACGCAACTTACTGCCCAAACAAGTTGCAAAACTAATATTGCTTCCGATTTCTTCCTAATGTTTGTTTATAATATAACTCACGCTCTAATTTCTGCTACGCTGAAGTTTTATTTGTCATTTGCAATAGGCAACGTTCAAAAGGCAGTTACAGTGCACCATACACTTGGTTGTCATCTTTTGGCGCCGAGCCAGGGTTACCTGCGCTGTTTTCGACGCCAGCGCAGCGTGAATTCCGCAGCGCGGCTTTGGCGCCGCCTTGTTCGACAGATGGCGCCACGCTATGTGACCAGGCCGGCAGCGTCCGGCGCGCCGCGGATGGCTCTGAGGTGGTTGTAATGGTTGTGAGATGGTTATTAGTAATCGTCCTAATAACTTTAACCAATCTATTTTACCGGTATCCATTTCAGCCTTACATTTTATCTGAATTACGGGAGAGACATTAGCAAACTTTAATTAAAGCTACTGTGTGATAACTAGAAAATTCCCGTTTATTGCTTCAAAATATGTTGTAAACTTTGTGTTCGCCAGCTACTGGTGTGCCAAGTGTTGTCAGCGAATTGTCAATATGTACAATACTGTGCTCCGTTTGAAGCATGGTGCCTGTTTCCTTGTCATGGTGCTGCGGAGCTTTTAGCCTACAGAAAGTCCCACATGAGGAAAAAATACAAGCTATTGAATTCAAGTAAACTAAAACGGAGACTTTTCGACAGTAAAGTATGCCCCATGATTCTGTTTTGTCCTACCCATTTCATCAAGCGCGGTTCGCATTTTTTTTTACACTTAAAACAAAAATCTTGCCTTGTGGGATTTCACTTTGCTTTAAAAGCCTAAGCGAAAGCACTTCTGAGTGCCTCATAACACTAGAACGTAACGCTTGCAAGTTACGTTATAAGAACCAGAAGATATGTATGGTTGGCAAACACACTGTTGCATTAATCTTGCACCCTGACTAGCCTGGCTTTGTTGGAACGGGTGTGTCACTCCCGCAGAGAACATGGGAGCTCTTGGGTGCCAATTTGAACACCCTTCAAAAACGTTCTGAAAAGTTTTCGCACAGCGCAAATTATTCCTGTCAGCCACAGAAGTGCTGAAACTCAGCCTAAAGCATGGTGCTGCACTGGCAACTTCTCACAAAAAGGTGAACCTGCTATCCCCCCATGCAAGAGCTATGCTGTAGCTTTTTCGCTCTGTAACATTACGATTCCTGCATATCCTTTAATCTACAAACTATCTACTTTTCCGATATCACTAATGGTGAGGTGAAATAAAGAGAGAAAGGGACCCAAATAGGCTCACTCTGTGTACAATGTTTCATATCTCTAAAGTCTGCAATTTATCGACCCACACGGCTACCGATGACTCATTATTTCTTTATCTTTTAATTTCGTGGAAAGCACCAGAGATGGCACAATAATTTACCTTCGCAAAAAAAGGATTTGCCTAATAATTTCTGCCAAATTGGAATTTTTTTCTCGCAGATGTTGGCTCAAATGGCCCTATCGTGACTGGTATTCTTGTCGGGCTGGCCTTCGTACTAATAGGAGCAGTGGTCGTGGTTGCAGTTTTGAGGAGACGACGTGCAGAAAGATTGTGAGCTTGCACCTGCTTTACAATGCATGCTTTCCAAACATAAATTCCCAAAACGAGGTTGCTGTGTTGTTTTTACATATACTACATGCATGCGTTGTGTGCCAGGAAGCGCTGATGTAAATAACTAAGGACAGTGCACTAGATATAAATCTCCAGTTTACTGTTCTTACTAGTGCATTCTTCGAGGCACTTCACAATACGCAAAGTAACAGTTCCAAATGTTCACACAGTTATTAAAGCTTCTTAGTGAATTTGTTGTAACTTCTGTTGTGAAGACAGCCAATGCTTAAAGCATGTTTGTTCATGAAGAATTTTTATTATACAACATTGTCAATATCAATTTATACAATAAAGTTCACCTGTATTGTACATTATATTTCTACTTTCGAATATCTAATAGTAAATTTTGCGGAAATGTATACTTTCCGGTTACCGGCAAAACTATTCAAATACAGCTTTTTCTTGCTTCTTGAACTGGACCACATACTTTTTCTTAACATCTCGTATAGTTAACAATTTGTAAGCAAACATACACGTTTTCCGCCGACTTTAAACAGTTTTATTTTTATATTTGAAGGAAACCACACTCACTTCAGGAAGGAAAACTTATACGCTATTACACAGTGCTCTTTGTAACCGTATTCAGTTTCGAGTTAGGCGTTCTAACCCATATAGCATAACAGGCCCAGACCATTAGATGTTACGCTATTAGCTAAACTATGTTGTTATTTCTGTCAACACAAAGCAGAAATGTACTCCTTTATTTCGACAGTTGAGAAGAAAGCACGACGATTGTGAATAACGTTTTTCTTCACTTTAGGAACACGCCTTTGTACATCAGTAATCCATCCTTCAACGCGCAAGCTGAAGACACACGTAAGTTGGTGCTTTGGAAGTGTTATTACTTTCCAGCATTGCCAATGAGGGTGAGCTGCTGGCATTGTCCTTGCAGCATTATGTGATTAGTTCCAATTTGAAAACGACGAAATGAAGTATATTAAAAAATTTTAAATATAAAGCATTATATTATATTAAAAGCACCAATATTGGCAGGAAGCTAGAAAGATGGGATTACCTACAGTGTTTTAACCAGGAATGTCGCTCTAGGTCCTGGGATAACCCCAACGTCATCACTTCTCCGACTGCCACTGTGCTTGTATCAAGTGGCCGTGACACTGTTAAACGTTACAACGTTTTTGAAGATCGTTCGGCGCCTCAAGTCCGTGTTATACGACTGTTAAGATCAAGCCTTTGGCGGGGCGCTATGGAGCACGTCCATTGAAGACTTTTAGTCAAACATACGTTAACGCAAATGTAAAGACATTCAAATTAAGAAGCCAACATGCAAGAATCTCTTCCGTGTAGTCTTTCTAGTTAAAATACGTGCATTGCGCCGTCTGGTGCGTTGTGCCAAACATAATGAAGCAATGGCCATGCATTAGCAACCATCTTGTCGTTTGTATACCGACGTGTCCTCCGGCCACATCTACGGACGCCAGAATTACCAAGCCATCTTAGGAATTTGCTAAACTCACCTCTAACAAACGTTGCAGGTGAGTTTAGGGGAAGCGATACCTCATTTCTACAGGTATTGAGGATGAACGATAACTTAGTCATGTTCACTACCCGCACAGACATGGAAGCCAGATGTGCCGTCGTGATTGGCAACGCTGATTCGTCGTGTACGTATAGATGACAGACGTTAAACTTCCCGAATAACAGATGGTTGCACAGCATATGTCAACCATAGAAACGCAATAACGTACGCAACATTCAGGGTGAAGACAACACTATTTATTTGCCTATTTAATGCGTTTGCAGTGGCCTGCAAACCTTATAAGCTGTTTATTTTAATCGGTTGCACTTGCCGATTAAGGTTTTCAATCAGTGTGCCATTCGCTCGTGATATGAATGCCGCGAATCGACAGACGACGTCTCGAATTAAACGAGGAACTGTGTTCCGAACATAATGCCTTCAGACATCATTTCAAACTTCCTTGACGTTGCGTCAAACGCGAGGCCAGACAGGAGCCACGGTAATCCTAGCGTCAAACTCGGCAAAGTGTTTGGGATCGAAATTACATTAACGAGAAGTATGGCGTTACCTGCTGGATCAGTCACTAAGCGAGCACATGATATGGTATACGTTAAAGTAAACTGATCGACAAATGGGACAGGAATACTATTTCTCACTTTAGCTTTCCTGAAAAAGAAAGCGGCGGTTATGCTTACGTTATTCTTATTAGTCATGGTTCTTTACAACCACTATACTTACGGCATTTTACTGCGTAAAGAGATTACGCACAAGGGCTATTGCATTCATATTTTGTAGATTTTTCAGGTGCTGTTTCTGTTTACCAATAAAATTTAAAACGTCCTAACCATCGTAAGAACTCGTGAAGTTCTCGCCCTTCTTTCCCAAGTGAGACGAAGCTTACAAAACTCAAAAAGACGTTTGCACACAGTATTGTTAGGCAGACTTCCTTTTACTGGTTCGAATCCCGGCCACAACAGCCGCATTTCTATGGGGGTGAAGTGCAGAAACACCCATGCACCGTGCATTGCGTCCACATTAGGGAACTGCACGTGGACAAACTTAACCTGGATTGCCTCACTACAGCGTCCCTCGTAATCAAATCGTGGTTTTGGCACCCCAAAACTCCAGAATTCACTTTTTAGCCATAAAATGCTTTTAGCTACAGTTGTCGGTGACCTTCGAGTGGCCTTGGGTCGAAAGTCAATATCGCTCTCTGGCCCCCAACGCTTTGTACAGGACTGCAACACATACGCTAGTTACAGCCCAAACAAGTTACAAAAAATATTGCTTCCAATTGTTTGGTAATGTTTGTTCACAATATCACTGAAGCTGTAACTTCTAATACGCTTAAATTTTATTTCTCACTTCGAATAGCCCCGTTCAGTAGCCAGATACTGGGCACCATAACTTAATTGTCATCTTTTGGCGCTGAGCGCTGAACGTCAGCGGTCCGTGAGTTCCGCGGCGCGGGTTTAGCGCCTCCTCGAGAGATGGCGTCACGCTGCGTGGCGCCTCCTTCGGCTGCTTCTACCTGCCGCGATGGCTTAGCGGTTACGGTGCTGCGCTGATAAGTACGAGGTTGAGGCGGCCGCATTTCGATGGAGGCGAAACGCAAAAAAAAAGCAGTGTCTCATGCATTGGGGGCACGTCTCCCTGGTGGTCAAAAATAATCCGGAGTCCCCCACTTCGACGGGCTCTCATAATCAAATCGCGGTTTGGGCACGTAAAATCCACCAATTCAATTTATTCCTCTTCTAGCTGGGCAGTGCTCCCTGTCTCCCTGGAGGCTTTGGCTGCCTTTTGTGTGGCCTTCAGCCAGTTTTCTTGTTCTAGCTGGGCAACGTCTATATGGACCAGTGCACAATATGGGGGGGGGGGGGGGGTGGCGTGGTGTGGTGCAGTGCGCTGTGGGAGAGCTGGGCCGTTACGAACATGCACTACACCCATTTTAATAGTAAGGCTAGTATCATTTCCAACCAATCTGCTTTGCCGGTTGCCATTTTATGCGGACATCTACTCTCGATTACAGGACAGCCAGCAATTCCTATTACTATTTCATTGCTCGCTAAAGCAGTTCAACGCTGTAAAAATATAGGAGAGTGGGCAATTTGTACGTTTATTGCTACCTCGCACTTTCAAATATCATCGTTTTCCACATAAACAATAAGCGCTTTTTACGGAACGGTGATGGCGTACTAAGCATCACAGAGAATGTTTCTTTTTTCTTCTCTCTTTTGAACTATTGCCGACACGCTACTGCACCCTCCATTCAATAATTTGGTCGGTAATATCTGTCAAAGTATTTCGTTGTACTTCGCCATTATTGGCGACAATCTACAATTTCATGAAATTTAGACTACTAATATTAGTTTCATTTTTTGAATGAGAAATATAAAACCTACCAATGTCTAGAAGAAGAATTTAGGTGAATCCTACTTTTGGTTTGGCAAAATTTACCGAGTTGTAGGCTGGACACTCGAGTTTCTCTCAGTTTTACAATTTGTATAGCAGCTTGGAAAGGTATGTGCCTAAACAAAATTACGCTTCCTGATACCACTAGATATTAATTTTTTTTTCTGTTAAATTCAACAAACCTCCTCAAATTTCGAGCAGTGGTTGACGAGAGAAAAATAAGACTTCGTTCTCTAGCATTACGATAGGGGCCCCCAAGCTAAAGCTTCCTCTTAGTAATACAGCGAAGTTAGTAGTATTATTCAACCTGAAATATGAAAGTCCAGAAGACTGACTTTTCAGCCAAGAGCCTGAAACTTCTAAGAAGCCGAAGCGTACGTATGTGGATGGGAAGCAGTGCATTACTTGGACGGGACAAGAAGGAAAGCTCATATCATGAGCACTGATTGAGAACAGTTACTATGTTCACATTAAAGAAAAATTAAAGCCATAAATCCAAAGGAACACGCATACTCAACAATAAACCTAGTATGCGCACAAAAAACGGTACTTACAATTCGAATATAACCTAACTATTCATCGCATATTGAATCTAATCAGACGTTTGTCATTTAGACAAAAGAATAGGCGTTCTGCCGACGCAAGCATTCATGAGGTAGAAAGCTGCTTCAATCAGGCTCGTTCTTCTTTATGTCTGTAATGACTAGCGCTGCTATGAAACCACTGGGTAGCAACAATATTTCTGAGGCTGCAGCGAGACGTAGGATGGGCGGCTGCTACTCAAATCATCCTGGATTAACTTGTACCGTCTAGGGTTCTTTCACGGGCTCAATACACGGTAGGATCGTTTTTCCATCCAGCCTCCTTCGAATGCGGCCGCCGCGACTGGGATCGAACCCGTGACCTCGAGCTCAATAGCTCAACGCAAAAGCCACTGAGCTAGGTGGCGATTATGGATGCACTATATATGTTATGCTCAATTGTCTCTTCATAACGCGTAATTAAGGAACACGTTCAGAAAATTTTCCCACCTAATTATTGCTATCGAAGCTATTGCTAACGAAGCGTCGCCTGACTTGGCTAAAAGACATTTAACCACTCCTCTTCACACGCTACGTCATAAATTATAGGGCACAGTAGTTTTTTATCGACGTCTTGTTTGGCTACAGCACCACCGCGTGAAAAATGAAACGCCTAGTTGACAAATGACTTCACGATTGCGTCTTTCAGTTATCTGCGTCTGAAACCTTGACGAACCATGCATAAATAAACACGTCTTCTTCATTAGTTGTAATGTTCAATTACAATGTTATTGTGAAGGGCTGCCATTTAAATTTATTTATCAGAGTTGTAATTTGGCGTTGGATCAAGGCCGCTGAGGAAAGAATCTTACTCATGACCACGTCTTTAGCAGTATATTACGCACAGCCGTTGAGTCATTACGTCGAGCTGTTGATCTTGCTGTTTTAGGCTATGAATAAGCTTCTTAAGGTTGTTGTAGGCTTTCTTAAGTGTCTTAGGATTCAAGCCTAGTCAAGCCTTGTTATTATAGGTTTTGCTATTATTAGAAGTAGCAGAAAGATTATGTTTCTGTAGACTGTTTCGTCATTGCACGAAGGAGAAAGTATTTGCGAATGCAACAGTGATCTACGTAAAAAAAGCATTTGAAATAGAATGGGCGAAAAATGTACATGCATGAAAGCGCTAGTGTAAAATAATGTCATAGTGGTAATGGAGTCGAATTTTTATGGCAAGCGTACGATATATCTTACTTACTATTCTCTCATTTTCAGAAACAGCCACGTGAGGGTAATCACCGCATCATAGGAGCCGGAAGAACAGCAACGTGGGTGACATCGAAGGAAAAAAATAATAAAGTCATTAAGTTTCATCACAAGTTGGTCACGCTTTCCTCGGTTGCTTGCTCACATGCTTGTCCAATTCCTGCGTACCGTTCAGTGCATGTAAATGCTAACAAGCCCATAGTAGTGCCGAAAGACAGCAAAACAAGAATGGTTGTCATGTCCACGGGAAAGCACAGAATATATATACATATATAAACGTAGCAAATATGTGCATCGATTTTTCCGTACGAGCGTCGTCAACGTAATATATATATATATATATATATATATATTAACAGGGGTTTTCAAAGTTCAGCACGCAGGACCCGACGTAACATACGCATGAAAGGGGCGACGAACTTTTTGGAAGGCTTCTTTACTTAACGTTTTCGGCTGGTGTACCAGCCTTCGTCAGAGTACAGAAACGCGTGCACAAAACGTACACAGCTTTAAAGGCACCGTATCACGAGCGGAGGGCGCGCTTTCTGCACTGACTAGACCATACACTGCGCATCATAAATCATTACCATTGCGCATTATAAATGATTGTTCATGACACGCATTTTGGGATATACAAAAAGTGAAATGCAGATGTGTTCCCGACACAATGCATACAAACATGACTCTCAGGTAAGTGCCTGCGGTTACCATGATTATGTGTAAGGAAAACAAAATGACGTACACACGCAGATACAAAGGCGTGATGTTTAGCACATGGCATCTCTAAGTGCAACCTCGAATTATATAAAAATTGAGATGTTAAGCGTACAACTTCGAGCCACAGCGACATACGTCAAAAAAGCCACATGTAAAGAAGACAGAAAAAAGAACGCTGGAATCATGCATGCACACTGTGTGGGAAGTGTATACTCGTGCTCAATCTAAGGTTAGACAGGTTAGTTTTCCTTTGTTTTCATTTATTTTGGTCGAGACAGTATTAAATTTGTGAATAAGGTAAGATTCGCGAAGCTAGCGGTCATGGCTGGTGCGGAATCCAGATTCGAGTATTGTTACTTTGAGATTGTTAAATGAGTGTCCCGGCATGTTAACATGTTTCGAGAGTGGTAGGTTTGGTTGGGATTTGGCATGCCACCTGTGGTTGTTAAAACGGATCCTGAAAGGTGTTTCAGTCAGGCCTACGTATTGCATGTGGCAAGTGCCGCACTCAAGCAAGTACACTACGTAACATGAATCACAGTTGAAACTGCCTTTAATTGTGAAAATTAATTGGCTGGCTGTGCTGGTGGCACTCAATGTAGGTGTTATATGAGCGCAGACTTTGCAACGTGGTTTATTGCAGCGGCTGCAACCGGTCGGGTTAGACCTGGCGATTCTCGAAGACGTTAGTATGTCACCTCCGTTTTTTCGAACACCTATACACGACACGAGGTGGCTCAGGATTAAGCGCCTTTAACCTGTCGCTTTGGGTGAGAATGTTGTAGTGTTTGCGGAGTACGCCTGAGACCTTAGGGTTAGACGCGGAATGTGTATCAAATTAGCCGACTAGGAGCCACTGGGCTTGTTTCTGCCTTTAAGAAAGTCCATCCGGTCATGCCCTGCCGCTCGGTGTATCACGTCATCAATAATCATTTCTGGATATTTACGGTTGAGAGGTTTCTTTTTGAGTCCGTGGCAGCAAGAATTAAAATCGTCTTCTTCGGAACATATTCGCTTAAAGCGCTGTGCCTGGCTATATGGAATCGCAGTCTTGCAATGACGCACGTGGCTGCTTTCAAAATGGAGAAATTGATGATTATCAGTTGGCTTTTTGTAGAGTTTTGTGATTAGGCGTCCGTCGGAAATACTAATCTTGACGTCAAGGAAGTCTACAGACGAACGGTGAGTAATGATGTGCGAATTTGATAGCGGCGTGTGCCTGGTTGAAAGCCGCAATGAAGTTTGAGAGTTCTGTTTCGCTATGGACGTCCAAATACAAGATATGTCGTCTTTGTAGCGTTTAAAGTAGATAGGTTTTAGTCGTACACTCTTAAGGAACGCATCTTCGAGCGCTCCCCACGAAGGTATTTGCATAGTTAGAGCGTATTTTCGTTCCCATCGATGTTACACTAAATTGTACAGAATGAGAATTATTAAATTCGAAGTTGTTAAGCTCGAGAACTCACTTCAGCAGAACCTCGAGGGTTGAGCTGTCACTCGGGCTATTACATTGGAGGTGTTCATCGGATTTCAAGACAGCCTGAATGCCATCCCTATGGGGAATATTCGTGTAGAGGGAAGTGACATCCATCGTCACCAGAAGCGAGCCTTCAGGAACGGTTAGATCTATTATGTCGTTAAGAAAAGCATTAATATCCTTAACGAAAGAAGAACGTGCGGCTGGAATATATTTGATTAAACTGTCGATGTAACTTAGGATGTGTTCTGTGACTGTTCTGACGCCGGATACAATGGACGGCCTGGATTACTTGGTTTATGTATCTTGGGCAGCAGGTAAAAGCGTCTGGCTATTGGTCTAAGTGGCATCAAAGAGCGTGATCTTTTATCATCGATCTTCTGCTGCTTCACCAATGCTTTTATGGTGTCTTTAATGATGGAAAGGAATTCGTCGGTAGGGTCGCAGGGAAGTTCTTTACAAAATGTGCCGTCAGATAACTGTCTTACGACTTATTTAATGTAATTTTCTTTTGTCATTATCACGACCGAGCCTCCCTTGTCCGCCGGTTTAATAAGCATATCATCGCGTGTGCTTAGGCTTCTAAGAGCATTGGATTCGCTAGTGGAAAGATTTCTCTGGAATGGGGTGCGTGTCTTGTAGGTGTGGAGTACGTCGCGGGAAATAGCTTTCATATATAGGTCTAGGCATTTGCCCCGTTGCGAGGCAGGCGTCCTGTGTGTCGCGGACAGTATAGCTGGGTGGTGTTGTTTGCGGCTAGCGCGGCATGAAAGTATTATTTGAGTCCTACGTTTCGGGAGAAGTTTTCGATGTCTTTCATTAACTGGAATTTGTCGAAACCCCCGGTGGCTGGACAGAAATTGAAGCCTTTTGAAAGTACGCTTTCTTCCGTAGGCAGAAGCGCAACATGCGAAAGGTTAACTATGGCAGTATCCGGGTTTGTTTTCTCAGGCAACGTTTTAGCAATTGTGATTACGGAAGTTGCCGAACAGCTTTGTTTGATAGACTCAGTCCTCACCGGGACATTTTCCCGTAACAGTTTCCGACTTTTTATTTTGCTTAACGCGTTCACCTTTCTTTCTACGAAAACATTCAGCAAATGTACTTCATGCGGGATAAGTTTGTCAACAAAGGTATTTTCCACATTTAAAAGTGAGCTTGCCGATGATTCATAGCGATTTAGAATAATACGGACTAACTGGGGTTAAGCATTAGTCAGTACATCTCGCCACTTATGCTTGTTTGCGGTCGATAGTTCAGGGGTAGCTGGGTTTACATGAATTCGAAAACCCCTAGGGATTTCTGAAGTAATAACACACTCTCTCAGGGTGGACGCAGGAAGTTCCGCACGAATGCGTTGTTCAGTCACCTTCCGGCACTTCAGAAAAGATACAGAAACTGTATTTAAATTTGAATTACCAAAGGAGTCTTGTAGTCACTGGTCACTCGGGGCTGGGTTACTTGGAGACTTGCAACGCGGAACGTGGGATGGAGCTCTGTCCCTTGACATCGGGGTATGTGAAGGTGGCTGTGTGGGCTCTTTTGACGCGTGGTCGCACCAGGATGACAAGGCGTCCAGTAGACTCTGGGCGCAAAGAAAACACACCCACACATGTATATATATATATATATATATATATATAGTGGATGAAAAAGCAACTAGCGGTCGTTCTCCACCTGCGGTAAGTGGTTTTTTTTATCCACTTTCACTTTCATTAATATATCATTTCTTTATTTCATTTACTAAGCACAAGTAATTTTCTCTTTGTGGTCCATGGTGTCCGTGTTTGTTGGCTCCTTATCATATGACTAATAAAAATCGGGCCTCTCGGTTAACCCCCTTTCTTCTCGTTTAATAAATAACGAAACGAGTTACCTAAGAAAAGCCCTTATGTTTCATCCAAAAGAAAGGCTGCTGTATTGAAGATGTAAGTGGAAGAAAAAACATTGCATATTTCGGAAAAAAGAAAACTAAGTTTTTTTCGTATTTTATTTAGACCAGGCTAAAATTTAAAAAGAAACTGAAAAAAAATAGAGGTTCCCGTGGAATTCTGCTGCGGTGCGACTCCTTTTGACATATCTAATTGCCTGGTCAAAAGAAGAAGATTGGGTGTCTGAGAAGCACCTGGATCCATCAACGTAGGGGCAAGGACTTTGCTTCAACCTAACCTTGAGCTCCCTCGTATGTCGCGTACTGCAGACTGCGGCATGTGAAAGAAACTGGTCCGAGTTTGAAAATGTTCACGCGAAGCTACGCAACAGGCTCCCAGGCGATCACGTGCAAAAAGTTGTGTACGTGCACTCGAACCTCAATGTGCTGAAGGCTTCGTCCACTGCACAGCAAAGCGTAGACGCGTCAAGCCGAAATTAATCGGTCACAGAGTGATACAAATGTCGGTCAAGACGCTTTGGTGTGAAATCAATGTGTCTACGTGAAATGGTGCTTAGATTTTGAACATGGAAACTCTGCTGGGCCTTTTATGATGCAATAATGAAACAATTACATTCATATCAGTGTTAGAGAAGTAAATGTGTAGAGTTTTTCATACCTCTCTGCGCAACCCCTTTCTTCAATTTTTCGCATTTTCTGAAAAAGAATGCGTGAAGAAAAGGTTTTTTTCACGCCCCCCCCCCCCCCCCCCCCCATATTTCTTCTCATTTCACATTTCGAAGCTGTATTGATGACAACGGTGTTATGCGATCACTATTGAGCGTGATGACGATGATTATTTCACGACAATGATAAAACGCACCAATAAGTAACAACGACTAGTTCTCTCCATGAAATCCTACCCTTAAACTACCGGTTGCTTGTCACGGAGTGGCAAGATGTTCATATTAATAACGACGGAAAGGTTGAAGGAATAATTGAATCAGTTTGTTGTTAGATGCAAGCTGTTCAACAGCATGCCGTTATCTTACTACTGTATACTGCTGTAGCGTACTATTACAGTAATTTGTTTACAAGAGGTAGAAAGTATGTGGCAGCCCTTGGTTAAATACGAAAATTTCGTGTCTGCAGTGTAAACTTGATTCACTTCTGTAATTCGGATATGGGGCCTTTTTCTTTGACAGTCTGTTTATATTATTAACCCAAGTGCTATAATTTCCTATGGACAATGTAGGCTTTTCAAAAATAAATACATAAATAAAATGTGCACTGATAAAGCACTGAAAGCCAAAATAATATATCATAATAGAATTTACAATCATTTCTGAATTCTGTTACCACCACGAAAGGCCTTTAGGTTTGTCGGGTAATGTTAATCGGAACGGCTGTGGATTACCCGAGTGGCTATCAAGAATCAGCTAGCCAGCCTTCGGACTCGCATCGTCTTCCGCTTCTTCAGCCGTCTCGTATGTGGCACATCCTGTTGAAGCGCACGCCCAATACTCAGATAAGATTAATGAAATTCGTTGCTTGCCTAGCTGATTCATGCTAATAAATAAATACTAGTAAGTATTCATTTATGAGCATGAACCAACTAACCCAGCAGCGTATTTCGTTAACCCACATTTCTTCTGCTGTGGGCCCTCCTATATATGTCTAGCACTTGTCCTGTGAGTAGGTGTCTACCTCTTATCCAGTCTTGATACTGCGCTTACCAGTATTCATTTATTACTAAAATAAGAATGCGCATTTCCCTCCGCGTATACTAAGTCCTCCGCGAAAAAAACTAGACTGTCAAAAGATGAGAGGCTTTGAACGGGCGACATGCGCAATTTCAGTCTTATCTGACCGACGTTCATTTGATGTGAGGCGCTCTATACAGTAGGTGTGCAATCGGTAATAATGTAGGCTCCAACACAGTAGCTCAGTGGTTTTGCACTTGACCCACGTTTTCTTGTCGTTGTTCGCAGCCGCACTAACTCTCCAGGGTAACTTATGAAGCGTCGAATTCGGCGGTCGTAGTGTGCATGCCTTCGAGCGCTTTTGTCAAAGAAGATTACGCAAGGAACCAAATTGTCGGGCCTCTCCAGGAAGAGAGACGGTATCGCATATTCAAAGATTAGCGTGCCTTTAAAACAGGACGATAACTGTACTGTGCATAACGAGATGAACGAACAGAAAGAGGAAAAGGGGGACTGTAACCCATCGTTTCGTGCTGTGAGGTATGAAATGCGTACGCAATGAGAAGTATGACGCCTGTCCGAGTTCTTATGATCTGACGCGGCATAGATGGACAGCATGGTAGTAAGATATAGATCCGGTGGTGCGTTTCATATGGTCGTTTGTTTGTGGATGATACGAGGTGGAATGTGGTAAACTTGAAGCCTATAGACGAGGAATCAATCTCTTCAACCACGTCTGCTGAGAACTGCCGCCCACGATCGCTGATGGTGAATCAGGGAGGCCCCTGTGAGAGAATGATGAAACGACGCAGAAACATACTACACACTTCCGTTGTGAAATGACGTATACGAGCGACAGCGGCCGGCAAGCAAAAAGGCGACTCGTCTTATTGACAAGAACGACTTGTTCATATACGGAGAATTCTATAAACGTCACACAGTACCGTGTGCAATTTCCAATCACGCCATATTGTTCGATATGATGCTACCCATCATGCATTGCCACTGTAGCACATCACAGAGGTTCGTGTATCCAGCTCCATGTGAAATAGTGGCAAAAAGCGAACAGGTTGTTAACGTACAGGTGTCTCTATCTCTAGAATACAAGCGCACACCTACTTCTCATTCTCATAGAATGTTTACCTAGGTTACCTAACTCGAACAGTGATCTGGACGGAAAACGAAGGATGACCGTCTTGTCTAGCGGCATTGCGGGGCTAATGTTTCCAGAGACGTGGAGCGTAGGCCGGTAAGCTGTACTTGCCCTTTATGCGGGCTGCGTAGTGACATGACACCCGTCTCATGACATTCTTCACGGGTTGATTGTGGTTGACCTCCTCTCCCATGTTCTGCGCTAGTTTATCAGTAAGGTAACACGGAAAAAATTGGTTCATCCCTCTTTACAAGGCATTGGTCGTTACACGAGATTCAAACGTGTATTCTATGAATTCTAGAACTGGTACAGCGCAACATACCATAGAAGAAACAAGCCAAGCCGGCCAGATAAAGGAATACAGCGCTGACTTCCGGAAGTCCACGCTCTGTTCCCTATTTCTGTCAGCTCTGTTCCTTTATCTGGCCGGCTCGGCTTGTTTCTTCCACTGTATGTTGCGCTGTACCAGTTCTAGAATGCAGTACCAACTCGCCCAATTCTCAACCCTAGCATTCTATGGAGCAGCGGCAGCTTCGTCACACGTTCAGAATAGAAGTCTATATCGGTGCAGTCCTTTATGAAATTACAGTGTCGTTGGAAGGTTGAGTTAATGACAGTGATAGCAAGCACGTGACGCTTGTGGTACGGAGGCCCCATGTACGGAGGCCCCAGAGCTCCGGAGGCCCCATGTGCTTGTCCCTACTCGGCCGCACCACCACCACAGAAGAACATTCTCTATCGCACCTTGGAGTGGTGACGGTTATCAGCTCTTGACAAAAAAGTTTATTCCAAAGCAAGCCGTATGAACAACTTGAGTCCCACTGGTCGGACAACACCACCGCATAATAAAGTATACAAAGTACTGAGCACTGCATATTCGGCATGTTTTCACGAAAATGTCTAAGTCTGCACGGACTCTATAACGTATTTCTATTTCACCAACCGAAAAACGCAGTTACACATAAACTAATTGTCTCGTTATACAGGGTTTCCCTCGTAATTTGACCCAACCATTAAATATATGCAAATGCTCCGTAGGTGGACAGAAGCAAGGTAATGTTTGCCTTCGCTTGGAGATTCCCTAATCTTTTGTTTTATTACGCCTTATATAATTAGTCAAAAATAATTAATAAATTTATCAAATATTATAGTTGGATGAATAGTGTCAATAGGGAAATCGTAGTGCAGCATGAAAACTCCCAATACAGCTTTCTGTTACTCAATACGTGCTACGTAAATGTGTTTTTCCGAGCGTTAAAGAAGCCCGCGAACACACGCAATGTGCCAGTCGCGCGGCAATATTGCGTCTTATTGGGGGCTATATCTATTTATTATACTCAATAGGAAAATCACCGCCTCCTCCAGTCCGTGAAGACTGTCGAACAGCGAAGCTGTGTTACTTGCACCGAGTGTTATACCACGCAAGTCAAACTTCACAAGCAGTCTATATAGTAAATCTTTCGTTTCACCATTCTTTCACATCATTTTCGCGTTTGCGTGCTTCGCGTGGGGACCATGTCTTAGGAGAGATTTTCTGGCGGCTCTCCCAGTGTTTCCTATCTTTTTTTGCGCGTCGGGATTGTGTCTGTTTTGTCGGGCTTTTTTTTTTCTTTCGTATGCAAGTTTCTCCTCCCCATTTTTGCGCACCAGTAATAGGAGCAAGGTTTGGTTTGAAATGAAAACCATAGGTTTTTATTCAATTTGTGCGCTTGTTTTCTCTCTCTTGTGTGTAATGCTGTATTTGCTTGGTCTTGTGTTGTCTCATCTACCGCTTGATCTTGAGTTGTCGTCTCTTGTGTCTGCACTGCTTGGTATGCCTTCCAGTGCTTGCAGTGCTTTGCCTGGGTGCAGATGAGTGCAGATGACGGCGTTTACATTTCACAATCAAAACCTTGTGCTCCAAAATTAGATCTGTCCGTCACGTAAGACAATGAATGGATCATATCCCTTTAAACAATGGCTCATAAATCGTAAACGCGGCCTCCCCTTTACGACGACAGAAGAGCAGTGAAATTCAACGATCGAATGAAGAGCGTCAACTTGTGGAAGAAGACGACGACGATGACGAACGCGGGAGCAGTGGCACGAGTACCATTATGCTCATTCTGTGGCGAAGCGGCGACAATCGACCATTTCTTGTTGTCTTGTAGACATTTTTCTATTATAAGAAAACGACTACTCGAAATCCCGCTTCGCTCTATTGGTCTAACTTTATCAGTGCCTGTTGTCCTATCTTTTGGAGCCTCCATTGTTGGGTTCAGCCACAGAAATATTTGCTTGGCGATCCAAAATTACCTCATTGAAACCAATCGATTTCCATGTTAGATTGATTGTTCTCCCTCCCAACCATAGCTTTCCTTTATTTCTTCTCTATTATTATTATTATTATTACTTTATAGCCGGTTTTCATCTGATTGTTTCCTTTTTTCTCCAAACACAAAACGTTTACTTTTACACTCACCCGCTCAGATTGTTAACTCCCTTGTTATCATTATTATTTTTATGCACCTAATTAAACCACCCGATTCTTGGCCGATCCCCCACTGTGGGTATGTGCCACGGCCACTCAGGACAACAACAACAACAACAACAACATTCGCGTGGTAGCACCGGGGGACGCTACCACTTCACGAACCAGCTGTGGAAGAACACGATGACGCTCAAGGCATTGCTACGTTAGCGGTCTCTGACAACGATGACACAGGGTCCGCATAAACAGCTTCGCTGTAAAAAAAAAAAAAAAAACCATTGGCTCGCCACCTCAGCCCTGCGATAGTGGATGTCCATCGAACGTTTTCAAAACCATCCCTATAACTGCTGAAGGCAGTATGCAATGCTTTATTTCTTTGGAGTAATCATAGTAAGGGCAATGTTGAAAGCACGCAATTGCTTCGGAGGGTATGCAATGATTTATTGCTTTGAAGTAATGCTAGTAATGGTAATTTACAGTAACGACATTAATGGAAGTAATGGCAATTTTGAGAGCACTCCGGTCGTGTTGTCTTTTCTTTTTCCCTTTGTGGCTTCTCGTGTCCACGCAGCTCCTCGGGAATCCTAACTATGCGTGCACTACTCACAGCGTGCTGCAACAACAATGAACTCAGTTGCTAGGCTGGTTCTTTTACATATGAAAGGCTAGTGACGTTATTCCACAGATCACAAGTTGCCGTCGCTGCTGTAGCTTGCGCAACATAATATTTACCGCGAACCGTATGCGGGGAGCGCTACTTGCTTCGCGTTGTCAGCAGGTGCGCCTTATCCTCAATTATGTGGTTGGGTTTCTTGTTTTCAGCTCTTTCTTTATTGAAACAAATACTGTTTTGTATGTTGTACGCGCGATCACAAAGAATGTATGCACTTTCCAGTTCACATTGCTGACTGCTTGAAGCCTGTTTCACCTCCGCCAGGGATCGGCCCGGTATTTCATTACCTCCAGATTGGCCCATATTTCTGCCCACGGACATCGACACGAAACATGCTGCCAAGTAGAGGCTAACAGCTTCAATCTAAAAAAAAAAAGAAAAGAAATTCATTACCAGGACAA
The DNA here is from genome assembly GCF_023375885.2 of Dermacentor andersoni. Taxonomy (NCBI): domain Eukaryota; kingdom Metazoa; phylum Arthropoda; class Arachnida; order Ixodida; family Ixodidae; genus Dermacentor; species Dermacentor andersoni. Next base: position 145,210,533 of record NC_092817.1, on the reverse strand, counting down.
CGCATGGTTGAGCAGCAGAAGCAAAAACTAACGTCGCGCTGGTCATTGCAACAAGCGATACGCGCAGCAGCTTGCGCTCAAAACGCGCGCTCCCAAATCTGAAATCGGAAGTATGGATCAGGTTTCAATGGCAGTCATTTCGCGCACGACCGTCAATTCGGCCGCTGAGCACTGCGAGACCACCCGATGTCGTTGATTGCTTTCCTCTACAAGTAAGCGTTCAAAACAATGGTAACCTTCAATCCACAGTCCAGCCATGCCAGGTCTATCTCACGTATGAATGGAGCCATTCTTAAAGGCACTTCGCGCACGACCGTGAGTCCGGCCGCTGAGCGCTGCGAGAGTGGCCGATGTTGTTCATTGCCTTCCTTGACGAGTAAGCGTTCTAAACAACGGTAACTTTCAACCCACGATAAAGCATTCAGAACAATGGTAACATTCAATCCACAGTCATATGGCGTCATAGGATTTCGTGAATGGACCCAATCTTAAAGCCAGTGCTACGACGATACTACTTTGCATAAGCTACGTAGTTTTTCTGCTTACCTCTGTAAATTGTTGCCCAAACTTCTTTGCGTCGAAATATTTTGAAAAGACTCAACAAGCTATAAAATGCAATTCTGCACCGCCAGCATGACTTTTATCTCCATGCCTCTGTAGCACGCCTTAGAGAAACAGGAATCGTCATTTTCTAGTAGAAAATAAATTTCTGCAGACTCGCTAAAGACTGGGAGCGCGAAAGTACTACAGCCCCTTTGGTGAAACGTATCTCTCGATGCTCTCCTTATCCGCGCAAGCTCTCGCCTGCGTTCCACCTGTGCTTCGGTAAGGCTAAATAAGAACGCTCAAAGCGCTTCAACGCGCTCGCTTGCCCGCTTGGAGCTTGTTGTAGCTCGAGTAAGAGTTTGGGCCGGGAATCCACCAAGCCCATCGTCGAATATGGCCGGCAGAAGGAAAGAAGCAAAAAATCACAGCCCAAGCATGCATTATTGGTGGATAACCTGCGAAGCTTAAACGCGCGGCCAGGTGTTTATCACTGGGTTAATCCTGACGGTTCATTAAATGACGGTTTGTTAGGAGTCTTAATCTCCAGCACGCAGTTTGTTCTTGCACGAGCCTGTTCTTGTGCCCGGGCTGCAGCATCGTAACGATGTACACGAGCTCGTTCCCGGTTCTGCTAGCGGCGTTGCTGATCGAAAGCTGCCTGCTCCTCAGGAATACGCATGACGTGTGGCCGACCCATTTCGGATCCGGAGAGGCTGCTGCGCGACAGCTCGCCTGTGACGGAAAGCAACGATGTCAGTACTGGCGCAGGCAATCGCGCGCCTCCCATTCTCTTCTTTTCTTGCGCATGCGCATGGGGTTCCGCCGGAGGAGTTTGCGGCGTACAGGCGACAGGCGACAGGCGGAAGGACGGACGAATCGGCTAGCCATTATATGGCTAGCCGATTCGGGCACAGAAAGCAGCCCGAAAACGGAACCTTGAGGCACCCCAGATCTAGCAGTAACATTGTCTGCGCAACTATCATTCAAAGCAGCCCTTCTAGGTGCTTACTTAACTCTGTGTTAGAGTCTGCACATTCGTAAAATTGTTTATGCGTTCTTATTACCGCTAATCTTCCCTCTTCAACTTATATCGACCTTAGTAACAATGCGAATCGAATCTTCGGTTATTTGCTCCACTACTTTTAAAATGCCACCCGTCGCCACTCAAGTTACTACTATAGGAAACAGTAATACGAACAAAATTAGAGTATGCATCCACCGTGTGAAATTCTATGAAACCAATTACGTCATTAGAACGTTTGGCAATTCCTCCATCCACTCGTTTTATACGTTCAACTTATGATCGCAAACCTACTTTAACCGCACGTAATATAACCTTGTATTTCCAACTCCTAAACTAATATCTCAATCGCAACATGTAGCGCATCGCATTGGTCAGCTGTATAAGGAAGGCCTCCAATCTAACCACATTAATTTTCTTCAGCTATTTTTAGCCTCGCACATCCTATGAATGGAATCCCATCCCGATATAAATCCTAAAGACTACTAACAAACGTAAGTTTCTATAGACATTAGCTAGCGTACGTAGTCTAGTCGAAATTACTTTCTTCTTTATTATTTAGCAAAATCAGGTAATATGGTATAATTGTAAACTGCCTTCCTGGCTCGCACTCAATTTTTTTTCCGAAGATAGAAAAGTGTGCCAATCACCACCAGATAAAATTATACGATTAGAAAGACAATTTTTAATCATTGCATTATTTTTATGCAGTTGCATGCGCGAGAAATATACACAAGCAACGCGCTCGTACGGCAGCTGAAAGATCGCCAGCCCACGTCATTACCCATGTACAGGTTAGTCGCGTCTTTGAAGAAAAAAAAAACTGGGAGGGACGTCATTTTTGACGGACAGGCTGCCGCTTTTGTGATTATCACAGATGACAACGCGCGCCAACGTACCGGGATTTCTCGTGATGCTGTCATGGTTAATTCTTTAGAGAAGGTATTTATTTTCGTTCGGCGACGTAGCTTACGCTTCAGGGCAGATTTAAAGCTATAACTATCAGGTTGTGGTACCTAGGAGAAATGAACTACGTCCTAGAAATATGTACTTATAGGATCACTTTCTTTTGGAAGGAATGATAACATTAAAAACTAATTAAATCATGATATTTTACGTGCCAAAAGCACGATCTGAATATAAGGCAAGCCGTAGTGGTGGCTTTTGAAATTTGGGCCATCTGGGGTTCTTTAACGTGCACATAATTCTAAGTGGACGGGTGTTTTCGCCTTTCGCGCCCATCGAAATGCGGCCGCCTATGCCGGATTCGATACCGCGACCTCGTGCTCAGAAGCTCAATACCATAGCCAATAAGCAACCACGGCGGCCTAATGATAACGCTGTATTACACAACAGCACTTCATACAGAGTGTTTTTCCAACAGCTTAAACAGAAGGCTAAGGAGTTCTAATGTTATTAAATCTATCACTTTTTATCGAAGACTATCTCAGACGACTTTATAATATAAAATAAAGGGCTGTGGAATTTCCAACCATGACCTACCATATGTACCTTATCGCGCTTCATGTAATAATTCCAGTTAGCCTATTCACATGTACAGCACTACTAATCACATCTACCGCGTCATCGGCTACATCCCAAGGAGGAACTACCTATCTCTCCTCATATTTAAAGGTAGGCGTATGACAGGCCAAAATTTGAATGCGTATGCGTGGTATGAAATTCACAATCTGAATGCGTAGTACAAAAGGCAGAAGTATAAGATCCGTATACGATCAGAAGTATAAGATCAAATTTGGCTCTCAATATGCAGGTAAATCTACAGGAAAGAAGAGAGAACTATTCATCTGTTAAGCTTGGTCGATTTGTGACGGGAAATGCTTGCAAATCTGGGCAATTTTTGTACCAAAGCACCTCTCGCATAATGAATCAAATTCGATTGAATGGCAAAGTACTTACAGATAAAAACAAATAGGTGAATAATTCAACAGGTCTTACTTTCAAAGTGTTTCTTTCTAGGTTATGTTCTTCGATGTCAAATTCATCTGCCGAAGTTCGCCAAGATAATGGAAACGTTAACGTTAGTATATCTAATCAAGGCGTTACAAAGCTTGTCTTGCGCTTAGAGATTAAAAAATCGCCAGGACCAGTCAACATTTCATATTGGTTCCTCAAAAGATATTTAGTACAAGCGGCTCACCTTGAGCAGAAATTTTTCAATAGTCTGTCAGTACAGCCACGTTTCATGATCACTGGCGTATGGCAAGAGTTATTCCTGTTTTTAAGAAAGACTCACCATTACTGATAGATAATTATCATCCAATATCCCTAACTTCTTGCTCCTGTAAAATGCTTGAACATATATTACCACATATATACATAAATACATAATCTTTATAACGAAAAAATATAACTGATGCATAACACGGCTTCCGGCTTAGATAATCCACAGTAACTCAACTCATCACAACAGTTCATGAGTGTTCCAAGGTTCTTGAGAAAGGTGGACAGGTTGACCTTATACTGTCAGACTTCTCGAGGGAATTTTATAGGGTTGTGCATTCAAAGTTAATAATAAAAATGAAAGAAATTTGTACTTCCTCGTATATAATTAAAGGGACCCTGAAACGCTTTTGACAATATTCTACAAACGTACCGAGTCGTTAGAGTAGGTCCTTCTGATCATTAATTCCCACATGTAAGTGCTCCGCGTAAAGTGTGTAATTTATTATAAGGTTTTAAAAATGCACATCGCTGCCGATCGCAGTACACTGCTCGGCGGAGTTTTAAGCCGCCCCTACCCATATGACCGATATCACTCATATGACGTCAGTAGGGCGAGCTATCCGATTGGGTGACCAGGGCGCGTGATCGATAATTTTTCCAACTTTATGGTAAACAAATGATTTTCATAATAGTTGGAATGTTAGTTAATTTGTTTTTATAAAAAGAAAGTAACATAAAGAGATTGCACAAGAATAATTTTTCAGTACACTTAAGCACTTCCGGCACACAGCAAGTGTCGTCTGCTTGTGTTACAACTTACTCCATTTTGACGAGAGCTCTGCGGTCAGAGTCGGTCTCAGTCTTTTCGCGAGCACTATGACGCGATTTTGTTGCCTTGTGGACTGCAAACGTAGCGACAGGCAATATGTCAAGCTGCGACATCGTGTCCCTCTGCAAGGCAGCGTACGAGCGAACTGGCTGCTGCGCATCGGACTGCCGCTATCCGATCGGCGCCAGGATTTGCGCGTTTGTGGCCGTCACTTTACACCGGAAGATTACTAACGCAATAGCGTTTCGCGAGTCCGGTATTCAGGGCAAACGTAAGCGCAAGGGGACAGGGTCTGGCCGCTTGACTGTGCCGTAACGGGATGAGCCATGAGATGAGCAGAAGGGAAAATGTGAATGGTCTGCATGGTGCAGCCACCTGGTGGCACAGAGCTTAACCAGACACAGTAGCAGCAACGAAGTGTGTTCTTCTTTGCTGCTGGTGTGTATTTTTCGAAGGAGTGTAATCATCAACACGTTGTTTTTATCAATGTTTAAAATGTTTAACACTTGGTTAGAGCAACATTAGCGCTTTGTTTGGCTGTTTATGCGCTGCACCAACAAGTGTCTGGACCGTGCGACCGATCAGGCCGCTCACGTACGTCTACGCTAAAGTTCCTTCATCAGCTTGGGTTTATGCCTCCAGTCATTCGCCGCAATGACCAGCTTGCCTGTGGTTACCGGAATACCAGACACGTTCGGCGCTACGACAGAATGCTCGCAACGCACGCTGCTTCGACAGCTCTCGCTTGGGGTCGACGGCCAAGCGGCTAGCGGAGAGGTCTCGCGCGGGCGGGGGCGGGCTCCAAAACAACCGCAAGTGGACGATGTGACGTCGCATCATGACGCGCAACCAGCGAAGGCGGAGCTTAGCCCCGCTCGCTCGGCGAACGAGTTGAGGAGGAAAAACATGGATAGGGAGGAGGGTAACTTCTAATCACTTGTAGCTCCATTAATACGTAACGCTTCACTTAAATTGTGGTGCGAATGTTCTACTTAAGCTGTACCCTACGCGTCAACAAAATTTGCCCGAACCGTTTCGGGGGCCCTTTGACTGGGTTAAAGCATATTTATCCAACCGACATCAGTATGTTAGCGTTGATGGATCATATTCGCGGCATTTAGACGTATGCTCGATCGTTCCGCCGGGGTCTGTTTTGGGACAATTCTTGTTTATTATTATTATAATGACATTGTAGATGGTAAATCATTATTGGGGTTTACGTGCCAAAACACCATTTGATTATGAGGCACACCGTAGGACACCGGATTCCGGTTCCGGAACACAATAGCCACTAAGCAACCATGGTGGGTCGTTGCGGACGGAGCGAAGTCCTCTGTATCTTTCAACTTATTCGCAGATCACTGCATACTATTTACCCTTGTGAATTCCGTCTCTGACCAAATAACTTGGAATAACTCTTTAAGTATATTTGCAGACTGTAACGCTAAATGGGAAATGGTAATTATTCATCAGAAAACACCGCACATTGGGCATCACTCATAAATAGAACAATCTTATCTTTGCCTACCATACGTAAAACAACCCTTTTGAAGAGGGTGATGAATGCAAATATTTAGGGCTGGCATTACCTTCAAGTCTGAAATGGTTTACCCGTATAAATAACATATGCTCTACAGCCCGAAAAAAATCAGGCATTTTGAAACATCCATTGGGTGTATCTTTCGCTTCTCTAAGGTTGATGATATACAAAACTTTTATCAGAGCCTCTTTGGAATACGGAAATTCTGCATGGGATCCTCTTACTCAGGCAAACGCAGAAAAGCTTTAAAAAATTCTCAGATCAGCTGTCCGCTACGTTTACCAACGTTTCAAACATCTTGCCTCACCTTCGGCGATGTTTCTATTGGTTGAAGTTAAACTTCTTGCTCCCTTGAGAAAAACAGCATGTTTGAATTTCTTAGCTGCTTTTTATTTCACTTAGCTGGGAATAAAACCTTACGACTACTTGAATGAGCTTTTTACAATTATTGTGGTCTTTCTTTGGTGATATAGGATTCAAGAGTAATGAAGCATTGTTATTATAGGTATTCTGCCTTTGTTAGAAATGGCAGAAAAATTATGTTTTTGTTGACTGTTTCGTCATCACACCGAGGAAAAACTATTTGCGAATGCAATGGTGGTATACAGCAACAATAAAGAACATTTAAAATAGAGCGGGGAAAGAATGTACATGCTTGATAGAACTAGTACAAAAAAATTTCATAGTTGTAATGGAGTCGAATTTTTAGGGCATGCGCGTGATATAACTTACTCAGTATTCTCTCATATTCATAAACTTCCTCGTGAGGCTGATGAACGCATTATAGAAACCGGAAGAACGGAAACGTTGGTGACATTCAAGGAAAAATTCAGTCTTCGTTAGGTTTTGTCATAGATTGGTGACACTTGCGTCGGTTGCTTGCTAAAATGCTGGTCACCCTACTGCGTACCGTGCAGTGTATGTAAGTGCTAACAAGCACATAGTTGTGCCAAAACACAGCAAAACAAGAAGGGTTGTGCGCGCGTTTGTGTGTTTGACACACGCGTAGGCACGCACGCACACACGTATATATATATATATATATATATGCGATACGTTCCATATTAGAACTATGGGTACATTCAAGACAACAACGGCAAATAGGCGAAATGACGCAAAGGAAGTTCAGGTACCCGTCTTCACCATGCATGATCGCATTGTACAATTCCGGTCACGGAGATATCGAAGACGGTGACGGGAAGCAATGTTCGATGGAGGACAGTGGACTGTCGGTCACCATGGAAAAACGCGTCCTAAGGTTTGTACATGGGTTTGTACATGTTTCAATGGCATAAAGAGTCAATTAAGAGAAACCATTAAGCCCAGACCACGCGTACGCTTGCGGACGCGCGCAAGCTCGCGTTCACGCGCCCATGCATGCGCAGAGGGTGCGGCATGGCTCGCACGCGTCGAAACGCGGCGTGATCTATGGGAACAGCTCCTCTCTGTTATCGCGCGCTCGGGTTGCCTCGCGTCGGCGCGCCTGGCTACGCAGCTACGTCACGGAACGTTCAACTCCCAGTGAAGCAGATTTATATCATTCAAGAAAGTGGTTCTTCTTTCCTTTTTGCGCTGATCTAACATCTATAAAAATATAACAGTTACGTTTATAAATATCGAAGCATCTTGAAACGAGGCGGCGCCTGCCAAGGCGTCTTTGAGCGAGGCCAGTGAGCTCGCGCTGTCGCGCAGTCCTTCTGGTTGCAAACAGCCATTGCTCGCGAGGCGCTGCAGGCGCTAGGCGCGCGGACGCGAGCTTGCGCGTGTCCGTAAGCGTACGTGTGGTGACGGCTTTATGTTTCATCCGAAAGATAAATATTATAGATGTAAGCGGTTCGAAAAAGATTGAAAATGTTGAAAAAAAATGAAGTTTTTTCATACAAGGAAAAAATTGCAAGAAAAAAAAAACAGAAAAGAACAGTGGTTCCTGCAGAAATCTTGTGCTGCGATGCGACTACTCTCGACATATCTAAAAGTTTGGTCATAAGAACGAGTTTGGGAGTCTGCGAAGCACCTGGATCCATCAACGTGGGGGCAAGGAGTTTGCGTCAGCAAACCCTTGAACCTCCTCGCTTGTCGCGTACTGCTGACTACCCCTTCTTCTGCGGCACGTGAAAGAAACAGGTCCGACTTTCAAAATGTGCACGCGAAGCTACGCAACAGGCTCCCAGGAGATCCCGTGCAAAAACTTGTGTACCTTCACTCGAACCTCATTGTCCGGAAGGCTTCATCCATTGCACAGCGAAGCGTTGACGCGTCAAGCGGAAATTAATCATACAAAGATTGATGCAAATGTCGGTCTTGAAACTTTGATGTGAAGTCAGTGCCCTGACGGGAAATCGTCCTTTGATTTTGAAATCGGAAACTCGGCTGCCCTTTTTGTGATGCTATAATCTAACAAATAGATTCCTTTCAGTGTTGGAGAAATAAACGTGTAGAGTTTTTCATACTTCTCAGCGCAAAATCCCTTCTTCAATTTTTCGTGTGTTTCTGAAAAAAGATAAAGAACAGTTTCTTTTTTCACGCCCCTGAAATTTCATGTAATTTTAAAACTGGAAGCTGTATTGATCACAACGGTGCTATGCGATGACTGTTGAAAGTGATGGCGATGATAATTTGAGGACAACGATAAAGCGCAACAATAAGCAAAAACGAATAGTCGTCCTCATAAAATCGTACCCTAAACCTCCGGTTGTTTGACAGCGAGTGGCCAGATTTTCATATTAATAACGACGGAAATGTTGAAGGGAAAATTGAATCAATTTTATTGTTGGACGCATGCTTTTGAACAACATGCCGTATCGCTACTTTTGTATAGTGCTGGCGCGCACTTTTACTGTAATTTGTTTACAAGCGGCAGAAAATCTGTGGCAGCCCTGGGTTCAATACTAAAGGTTCGTTCCTTCAGTGTAAACTGCATTCGCTTCTGCAATGCGGATACGGAGCCTTTTTGGTTACATTCTGTTTATGCTACTAACCCACTAACTATAATTTCATATAGGCAAGGCAGGCTCTTCAAAAATATATAAATAAATAAATAAAGTTTACACTGATACACTACCGAACGCTAAAATAAAATTTCACATTAGAATTGATAATCATTTTACAATGTTGTTACGGACAAGAAAGGAGGTTAAGTTCTCAGGAAAACCTAGTCGCGATGGCTTTGAACAGCCGAGTGCCTATGAAGTTTACGCTAGCCAGCCTTAGGTCGGCTACCACATCTCCAACCGTTTCGTATGTGGCAAATTCTGTTGAAGCGCCCACCCATACTCAGATAAGATTAACAAAATTTCTTGCTGGGCTATGACTACTGGTAAGTATTCATTTATTAGTGTGAACCAACTAGCGCAGCAACGAATATTGTTAATCCACATTTCTTCTGCTGTGCGCTAGCCTGTGACTAGCGCTTGTTCTGTGCGTCCATGTCTTTCTCTTGTGCCGGCTTGAAACAGCGCTTACCAGTATTTATTTACTACTCAGATAAGAGTGCGAATTTCCCTTCGCGCGGACCAAGCCTTCCGGGCAAACTAAATAGACCGTCAAAAGTCGAGAGGCTTTAAACGGGCGACATGCGCAATTTGAATCTTAGCTGACCGTCGGTCATTTGATGTGAGGCGCTCTGTACAGTAGGTAAATGCGCTTATGCAATCGGTAGTAGCGTAGGCTCTAACACAGTACGTCAGCTGTTTTTCACATAACCCACACTTTTTTGTTGTTGTCTACAGCCGAACTAAGCCTCCAGGGTAGAGAGAGAGATAACTTATTTGAAAGAAGGCAGAGAGGTCGGCCTGAGCTAATGCGCTCGAGCCAGCTAATCTGCGCACAGGGAGGGGAAACGGGGACATAAATGTGTGGTGAGGGATGATGACATAGAAAGAGGGATGCGCAACGGTGAAAACAAGTTCAGCATTCTCATTATAATCATTCAGAAATTTCATCCATGAAGTCACTACAGGGTTCCGTATCTAGTCTGTCGTCACTAGTTCAAGTGAACCTAAATATAAAAGCGCTAAGACGAAGCTGGTGTGTGGGCCTCCACAGCCTGAGTAGCACAAGCGTCAAACAAAAGCTTTACAGCACGTAGAGAGCTTCGATAAACGGCTCCAGTACGGCGACCACCTGCAGGTCACTTTCAGCGGCCGGATTCTGGAGATGGGTGAGATTCACGCGCACTGACTCTACCAGGTGACCTCCAGGGTAACTTATCGAGTGTTGGATTCGCCGGTAGTAGCGTGCATGCCTTCGAGCGCTCCCTTCAAACAAGATTTCGCAAAGATGCAAATCGTTGGGTCAATCGGCAAGTGAGACGGTCTCGGATATCCAAAGATTAACTTACTTTAAAGACACGAAGATAACTGTCCAGTGCATAACGAGATGGATGAGGACAGTGAAGGAAGAAGGGTCTGTAGCTATTCGTTTCGTGCTGTGAGGTATTAAATGCGTACGTAATGACAGGTAACACGCTCTCCCAGTTTTTATAATCTGACGCGACATAGATGGGCCGCAGCACGTTAGTAAGATATCTATTTTGTGGTATGTTGTTGTTGTTAAAAACTTTATTCAAACAAAGGTGTTCGGGGCACGAAGGCCCCTGGGCCCCTGCACCACCGTACTCCACTCAAGTGTTTATGTTCCGTAGGTCCATAACACTGGCAGCGCGGTTGGTCGCGATGGTCTGTGTTGCCGGCTCCTCAGAGCGGAGCACGGTCTCCCAGTCCTCCCACGATGTCAGGTGCTCCAGGCCCCGCGAGGGAAGGTCTGCCGGACAGAGCGCGCAGGCAGGGGTGGGGAAAGAGGGATGGTAATGGGATAAGGTGATAGGGGAGGCGAGTGTGTGGCTCTGGAGTCGCCTCCAAAGTGTCGCCTGTCTGTCGTCTAGATGAGGTGGGTGAGGTGAAGGGTAGATCTGACGTGCGGCTCTATAAGCCTGCGTCAGATCACTGAAACAGTGCATGCGCTCCTTCGTGGTACGTTCCATATGGTCGTTTGTTTGTGGATTATGCGAGGTGGAATGTCGTTAACTTGAAACATATAGACGAGCAAAGAATCTCTACGACCACGACTTCTGAGAACTGCCGCCCACGATCGCTGATAATGATTCTGTGTGGAACCTCTCGGAGAATGACGAAACGCCGCCGAAAAACACTATGCACTTCGCTTGTCAATAATGCATACCAGCGACAGCGGTCCGATATCGGAAAGGCGACTCGTTTGATTGCCAAGAATCAATTGTTCGTATGCACAGAACTCTAAGACATCACAAAGCGCCGTGTGCAATTTCCAATCGCGCCATATTGTTCGATATGGTGCTACCTATCAAACATCGCACTGTAGTACATCACAGAGGTTCGTTTATCCAGATCCAGTGAAATAGTGGCAAAAAGCGAGCAGTTTGTTGATGCGCAGGTATCTCTATGTCTAGAAGACAACCTCCCACCCATTTCTCGTTCTCATATGACGTTTATCTCGGTTACCTAACTCGAACAGTGATCTGGACGGAAATCAAGAGGTGACCTTCGGGTTTCACGGTGTTGCGCTGTTAATGTTTCCATAGACGAGGAGCGTAGGGGGGTAGCCTATGCTTGCCCTTTATGCGGGCTGCTTCGTAACATGGCACCCGTCGCATGACTTTCTTCACAGGTTCACTGTGCTTGACCTCCTCTCACATTTTCTGTGCTTGTTTATAAGTCAGGTAACGGGGAAAAATTGTGTTATCCTTCTTTACAAAGAATCGGTCGTAACACGAGATTGAAACGTGTATTCTAAGAAGCAGCGGCAGCTTCGTCGCATGTTCGGAATAGAAGTCCATATCAGTGCAGATCTTTATGGAATTACAGCTTCGCTGGAAGGTTGAACTAATGACAGTGATACCAAGCACGTGGCGCTTGTGGTACTTGACGCCGCATGTGAAGATGGCCTGTCTTTATAGCTCCAGGGACCTCATGTGTTTCTCCATACTCCGCCGCACCACAACAACTGAAGAACATTCTCTATGGTGCCTTGGAGTGCTGAGGGTTATCATCTCTTAACAAAAAAGTTTATTCCAAAGCAAGCCGTATGAACATCTTGAGTCCCACTGGCCGGACAAAACGACCGCATAATAAAGTGTACAACGGACTGAGCACTGCATATTCCGCATGTTTTCACGAAAATGTCCAAGTGTGCACGGACTGTATAACATATTTCTATTTCACCAACCGAAACACACAGTTACACATAAACTAATTGTCTCGTTTTACAGGGTTTCCCACGTAATTTGAGCCAAACGTTACGGTTTCCCACGTACTTTGAGCGGGCCGCTCCCATCGTGGGAGCGGCCCGCAGCGCGCTGAGTCGCGTACCTCAGGACCTTCATTAAAGTTTTCCATCCATCCATCCATCCATCCACCCAGTGTTTCTTCTTTTTTTTTGCGCGTGGTGTTTGTGTATGTTTTGCCGTTCTTTTTTTTGTGTGTGTGCAAGTTGCTCCGCCACATTTTCGTGCAGCAGTAATGAGAGCGAGGTTTGGTTTGAAATGAAAACCAACTGAAGGGTTTTGTATTCATTTTGTTGCTTGCTCTCTCTCTCTTGAGTGTAATGCTGTATTTGCTTGATCTTGAGTTGTCGTCTCTTGTGTCTGCACTGCTCGGTGTGCCTTGCAGTGCTTGCAGTGCTTTGCCTGGGGATGTTGAAACTTGCATTGCTTGTTCTTGAGTTGACTGCAGATGACGGCGTTTACATATCACAATCACAACCATGTACTCCAAAATTAAATCGGTCCGTCACGTAAGACAATAAATGGCTCATACCCCCTTAAACAATGGCTGATAACAACGTCAACGCTGCCTCCGCTTTACGAAGACAGAAGAGCAGTGAAATTCTACGCTCGAATGACGAGCGACAACGGAGCCATCTGTGGAAGAATACGACGAACGCGGGAGCAGTGGCACGAGTACGTTCGCGCTCCACGAACCAGTCGTGGAAGAACATGATGACACTCAAGCCATTGCTACTTTAGCGAACCCTGACAACGAAGACACAGGGCCCGCATAAGCAGCTTGACTGTAAAGAAAAAAAAAAACATTGGCATGTCACCTCGGACCTGTGAAATTGGATGTCCATCGAAGGTGTTCAATATCGCTACTATAACTGCTGAGGGGTGCATGCAATGCTTTATTTCTTTAGAGTAATCATAGTTATGGTAATGTTGAAAGCAAGAATCTGCGTAAGGAGGTATGCAATGATTTATTGCTTTAGAGTAATGCTAGTATTCATAATATAGAGAAACGACATTAATGGGAGTAATGTTAGTTTTGAAAAAACACCGATCGTATTGTCTTTCCTTCATCGTTTTGCCGCTCCTCGTATTCACGCAGCTCCTCGGGGATCCTTGCTATGCCTGCACTACTAATAGCGGTATTGCAACAACAAGGCATTCAGCTGCTAGGCTGGTTCATTAATATCTGAAAGTCTATTGACGTCATTCCCCACATCACAAGCTGCTGTCGCTGCGGCAGCTTGCGCAACATAATCTTTACTGCGAAACGTATGCTGGGAGTGCTACTTGCTTCGCGTTGTCAACAGGAGCGCCTTATCCTCAATTATGTGCTTGAGTTGCTTCCTTGTGCTGTTTCTTCGTTGAAACGAATGTTGTTTGGTATTTTGTACGCGCGATTCCAAAGACTGTATACGTACTTTCCACTTCACTTTGTTGAGTGCTTGACGCCTGCTTCACCTCTGCCCTGGATCGGCCCGGTAATTCATTACCTTCGGGATTGGCCCTTCTTTGTGCCCACGGACAACGACACGAAAAATGCCGACCAACTAGAGGCAAACAGCGTCAATGTAAAAAAAAACGAAAACAAATTCATTAGCAAGACAACGCGTGGTTGAGCAGCAGAAGCAAAAACAAAAGTCGCGCCGATCATCGCAGCCAGCGTAACGCGTAGCAGCTTGCGCTCAAAACCCGCGCGCCCACATATGAAATCGAAAATATGGATCAGGTTTCAATGGCAGCCACTTTGCGCTCGAAAATCAGTTCGGCCGCTGAGCTCTGCAAGAGCGCGCGATGTTGTTAATTGCCTTCCTCGACAATTAAGCATACAAAACAACGGTAACACTCAATCCACAGTCCAGCCACGCCAATTCCACGTCACGTGTGAATGGAGCCTTTCTTAGAAGCACTTCCCGCACGACCGTCAGTTGGCCCGCTGAGCTCAGCCATAGTGCCCGATGTTGTTGATCGTCTTGCTCGACGATTAAGCGTTCAATTAACGGTAACATTCAACCCACGATTAACCATTCGAAACAACGGCAACATTCAATCCGCCGTCCAGCCTCGTATCATTGACTTGTCGATGGAGCCAATCATAAAGGCAGTGCTACGATAATGCTATTTTGTAGAACCTCCAATCTCATAGACGGTTTCATTGGCTCGATAACAGCAGCGTCAGAGCAGCCCCTAGAGACTTCCGGTGATACAGGCCTCGTGAGTCTGATGCATCGGAGCATAAAGCGTGTTTTTAACTTCTCCCACTTGGCGTAAAGTCTATTTTTATGTGTTCAGATAAAGGGCATGCCCATAACGTCTTAAGAATAATACCTAAAATTTCTGGTATAACTTACGGCAATATTTAGTGTAGAAATTCTCGTTATGTATAGAGGAAAAGTGCTTAAAATTTGCAGGCTTACAAGACACTCCTGTAAATCGACATAGCAGGCAATGCTTTTCTTGCTCGCTAGATTTTACGGGCTACGTCAGTGAGCAACCCCTGAAGCAGTTCAGGGCCTACAGCACGATGGAAGATTATTCTTATACCGTGGTCTATAGGCAGTTAGCGCACGGCAATCATTCTAGCCTCTGAGCTCTGCGAGAGTGCCCGATGTTGTTCATTGCCTTCCTCGAGGTTTATGCGTTCAAAACAACGGTAACATTCAAACCACCACCATGTGAAAGCAGAAACACTAGTCTAGGGAGCCAACGTTATGGGTAGTGCTACGACGATACTACTTTGTATAACCTATGTAGCTTTTCTGCTTAACTCTGTAATTGTTGCCCAAACTTCGTTGAGTCGAAGTAATTTGCAAAGACTCAACAAACAATAAAATACAATTCGACACCGCGCGGATGACTTTTATCTCCATACCTCTGTAGCACGCGTGAGAGAAACAGGTATCGTCATTTTCTAGTAGAAATGAAAATAAATTTCTGCAGACTCACACCACACTGGGAGTGCGAAAGTACTAGAACCCCTTTAGTGAAACGCATCTTTCCACGCGTTCCTTTACGCGCAATTTCTCACCTGCGTTCAATCTGTGCTTTGGAAATGACAAATCAAAACGCGCAAAGCGTCTCAACGCGCTCGCTTGCCCGCTAGGAATCTGTTGCGGCTCGAGTTGGCGTTTGGGCCAGGTGTACACCAAGGCCATCGACGAGTATGTCCGCCAGTAGGAATGAAGGAATAATCATTCCCCAAGAGCATGCCGTATACATGGTTAACCAGCGAAGCTGAATCGTGAGGTCCCTGTGTTTATCACTGTGTTAATCACGATAGTTCATTAAATGGCGGACTGTTAGGCTGCTGAGTATCCGGCACGCAGCTGCTGCTTGCGCTCGGCTGCATGAGCCTGTTCTTGTGCCCGGGCTACAGCATCGTCACGACGTACACGAGCTCGTTCTCGGCTCCGCTCGCGGCGTTGCTGATCGAAAGGTGCTTGCTCCTCAGGAGTACGCATGACGTGTCGCCTACCCATTTCGGATCCGGAGAGAAGCTGCTGCGCGAGCGCTCGGCTGCGACGGAGAGCAACGACGTCACTACTGGCGCAGCCAATCGCGCGCCTCCCATTTTCACTTTTTTGCGCATTCGCATGGGGTTCCGCCGGAGGAGTTCGCGGCGTACAGGCGACAGGCCTAAGGACGGACAAATCGGCTAGCCATATAAAGCCTCGCTGTAAGATAACGTACAGAAACGGCCCGAAAACGGAACATTGCGGCATCACAGATATAGCAGTAATATTATCTGGGCAACTCCGATTGAAAACAGCCCTTCGAGGTACTTACTTAACACTGTGTTAGAGCCTGCACTTTTGTAAAAGTGTTTACGCGTTCTTATTACCGCTAATATCTCCTGGTCAACTTATATCGATATTAGTAACAATGCGAATCGAAACTTCGGTTATTTGCTCCGCTACTTTCAAAATGTCACCATCCCCTATCAAGTTACTCGTATAGGAAACACTGATACGAGAAAATTAAGAGTATGCATCCACCGTACGAAATTCCATGAAATCTATTACCTCATTAGAACGTTTCGAAATTCCTCCACTCGTTTTATACGTTCAACTTATGATCACAAACCTACTCTAACCGCACATAAAAATAGTCATGTATTTCCAACTGCTAAACTAATATCTCAATCGCAACATGTAGCGCATCGCATTGGTCAGCTGTATAATGTAGGCCTCCAATCTAACCACATTAATTTTCTTCAGCTCTTTTTAGCCTCGCACAAACCATGAATGGAATCGCCTTCCGAAAAAAATCGTATAGAGTGCTAACAAACGTGTGTTTCATGCAACATTAGCTCTTGTATGTCGTGTAATCGGAATTACGGTTTCTTTTTATGATATTGGATCAGGTAATATGGTGTAATTGTAAGCTGCCTTCCTGGCCCGCACTCACTTTTTTTTCCGAAGATAGAAGAGTGTTCCAATTACCATCAGATAAAATTATACGATAAGAAAGACAATTTTTAATCATTGCATTATTTTTATGCAGTTCCATGCGCGAGAAATATACACAAGCAACGCGCTCGTACGGCAGCTGAAAGATCGCCAGCCCATGTCATTACCCATATACAGGTTAGTCGCGTCTTTGAAGAAAAAAAAAACGGGGAGGGACGTCATTTTTGACCGACAGGCTGCCGCTGTTGTGATTATCACAGATGACAACGGGCGCCAACGTACCGGGATTTCTCGTGATGCTGTCATGGTTAATTCTTTAGAGAAGGTATTTATTTTCGTTCGGCGACGTAGCTTACGCTTCAGGGCAGATTTAAAGCTATAACTATCAGGTGGTGGTACCTAGGAGAAATGAACTACGTCCTATAAATATGTACTTATAGGATCACTTTCTTTTGGAAGGAATGATAACGTTAAAAACTAAATAAATCATGAGATTTTACGTGCCAAAAGCACGATCTGAATATAAGGCAAGCCGTAGTGGTGGCTTTCGAAATTTGGACCATCTGGGGGGTTCTTTAACGTGCACATAAATCTAAGTGCACGGGTGTTTTCGCCTTTCGCGCCCATCGAAATGCGGCCGCCTATGCCGGATTCGATACCGCGACCTCGTGCTCAGGAGCTCAATGCCATAGCCAATAAGCAACCACGGCAGCCTAATGATAACGATGTAATACACAACAGAACTTCATACAGAGTGTTTTTCCAACAGCTGAAACAGAAGGCTAAGGAGTCCTAATATTATTAAATCTATCACTTTTTATCGAAGACTATCTGAGATGACTTTATTATATAAAATAAAGGGCTGTGCAATTTCCAACCACGACCTACCGTTTGTACCTTATCGTGCTTCATGTAATAATTCCAGTTAGCCTATTCACATATACAGCACTACTAATCACATCTACCTCGGTATCGGCTACATCTAAAGGAGGAACTACCTATCTCTCCTCATTTTTAAAGGTACGCGTATGACAGGCCAAAATTCGAATGCGTATGCGTGGTATGAAATTCACAATCTGAATGCGTAGTACAAAAGGCAGAAGTATAAGATCCGTATACGATCAGAAGTATAAGATCAAATTTGGCTCTCAATATACAGGTAAATCTACAGGAAAGAAGAGAGAACTATTTATCTGTTAAGCTTGGTCGATTTGTGACGGGAAATGCTGGCAAATCTGGGCAATTTTTGTACCAAAGAACCTCTCGCATAATGAATCAAATTCGATTGAATGGCAAACTACTTACAGATAAAAACAAATAGGTGAATAATTCAACAGGTCTTACTTTCAAAGTGTTTCTTTCTAGGCTATGTTCTTCGATGTCAAATTCATCTGCCGAAGTTCGCCAAGATAATGGAAACGATAGCGTTAGTATATCTAATCAAGGCGTTACAAAGCTTGTCTTGCGCTTAGAGATTAAAAAATCGCCAAGACCAGTCAACATTTCATATTGGTTCCTCAAAATATATTTCGTACAAGGGGCTCACCTTGAGCAGAAATTTTCCAAAGGTCTATCGGTACAGCCACGCTTCTTGATGACTGGCGTATAGCAAGAGGGATTCCTGTTTTTAAGAAAGACTCCCCATTACTGATCGACAATTATGATCCAATATCCCTAACTTCTTGTTCCTGTAAAATGCTTGAACATATATTACCACATAAATACATAAATACATAATCTTTATAACGAAAAAATATAACTGAAGCATAACACGGCTTCCGGCTTAGATAATCCACATTAACTCAACTGATCACAGCAGTTCATGAGTTTTCCAAGGTTCTTGAGAAAGGTGGCCAGATTGACCTTATACTGTCCGACTTCTCGAGGGAATTTTATAGGGTTGTGCATTCAAAGTTCATAATAAAAATGAAAGAAATTTGTACGTCCTCGTATATAATTAACTGGGTTAAAGCATACTTATCCAATCGACATCAGTATGTTAGCGTTGATGGATCCTATTCGCGGCATTTAGACGTATGCTCGAGCGTTCCGCCGGGGTCTGTTTTGGGACAATTCTTGTTTATTATAGTTATAATGACATTGTAGATGGTAAAACATTATTGGGGTTTACGTGCCAAAACACCATTTGATTATGAGGGACACCGTAGGACACCGGATTCCGGTTCCGGAACACAATAGCCACTAAGCAACCATGGTGGGTCGTTGCGGACGGAGCGAAGTCCTCTGTATCTTTCAACTTATTCGCAGATCACTGCATACTATTTACCCTTGTAAATTCCGTCTCTGACCAAATAACTTGGAATAACTCTTTAAGTATATTTGCAGACTGTAACGCTAAATGGGAAATGGTAATTATTCATCAGAAAACACCGCACATTGGGCATCACTCATAAATAGAACAATCTTATCTTTGCCTACCATACGTAAAACAACCCTTTTGAAGAGGGTGATGAATGCAAATATTTAGGGCTGGCATTACCCTCAAGTCTGAAATGGTTTACCCGTATAAATAACATATGCTCTACAGCCCGAAAAAAATCTGGCATTTTGAAGCATCCATTGCGGGAATCTTTCGCTTCTCTAAGATTGATGATATACAAAACTTTTATCAGAGCCTCTTTGGAATACGGGAATTCTGCATGGGATCCTCTTACTCAGGCAAACGCAGAAAAGCTTGAAAAAATTCTCAGGTCAGCTGTCCGCTACGTTTACAAACGTTTCAAACATCTTGCGTCACCTTCGGCGATGTTTCTATTGGTTGAACTTAAACTTCTTGCTCCCTGGAGAAAAACAGCATGTTTGAATTTCTTAGGTGCTTTTTATTTCCTTTAGCTGGGAATAAAATCTTACGACTACTTGAATGAGCTTTCTACAATTATTGTAGTCTTTCTTTGGTGATATAGGATTCAAAAGAAATGAAGCCTTGTTGTTTTAGGTATTTTGCCTTTGTTATAAATGGCAGAAAAATTATGTTTTTGTTGACTGTTTCGTCATCACACCGAGGAAAAAGTATTTGCGAATGCAATGGTGGTATACAGCAACAATAAAGAACATTTAAAATAGAGCGGGGAAAGAATGTACATGCTTGACAGAACTAGTACAAAATAATTTCATAGTTGTAATGGAGTCATACTTTTAGGGCATGCGCGTGATATAACTTACTCAGTATTCTCTCATATTCATAAACTTCCACGTGAGGATGATGAACGCATTAAAGAAACCGGAAGAACGGAAACGTTGGTGACATTCAAGGAAAAATTAAGCTTTCATTAGGTTTTGTCATAGATTGGTGACACTTGCTTCGGTTGCTTGCTCAAATGCTGGTCACCCTCCTGCGTACCGTGCAGTGTATGTAAGTGCTAACAAGCACATAGTGGTGCCAAAACACAGCAAAACAAGAAGGGTTGTGCGCGCGTTTGTCTATGTAACACACGCGCAGGCACGCACGCACCCACGTATATATATATATATATATATATATATATATATATATATATATATATATATATATATATATATATATATATATATATATATATGTATATATATGTATATATATGTATGCGATACGTTCCATATTAGAACTATGGGTGCATTCAAGACAAGAACGGCGAATAGGCGAAATGACGCCAAGGAAGTTCAGGTACGCGTCTTCAACATGCATGATCGCATTGTACAATTCCGGTCACGGAGGTACCGAAGATGGTGACGGGAAGCAATGTTCGATGGAGGACAGTGGACTGTCTGTCACCATGGAAAAACGCTTCATAAGATTTCTACTTGGGGTGGGGGGAGAGGCGTATTCGCGCAGCAAGAAATATTCTTAAGTAAGTCACTTGAAGTTCATGTATGTTTCAATGGCATAGAGAGTCAATTAAGAGAAACCCTTAAGCCCAGGCAACACGTACACTTGCGGACGCGCGCAAGCTCGCGTTCACGCGCCGACGCATGCGCAGACGGTGCGGCATGGCTCGTACGCGTCGAAACGCGGCGTGATCTCGGGGAACAGCTCCTCTCTGTTATCGCGCGCTCGGGTTGCCTCGCGTCGGCGCGCCTAGGTACGCAGCTACGGCGCGGAACGTTCAACTCAAAGTGAAGCAGATTTATATCATTCAAGAAAGTGGTTCTCCTTTCCTTTTTGCGCTGATCTAACATCTATAAAAATATAACAGTTACGTTTATCGATGTCGAAGCATTCTGAAACGAGGCGGCGCCTGCCAAGGCGTCTCTGAGCGAGCCCAGTGAGCGCGCGCTGTCGCGCGTCCTTCTGTTTGCAAACAGCCATTACTCGCGAGGCGCTGCAGGCGCTAGGCGCGCGGACGCGAGCTTGCGCGTGTCCGTAAGCGTACGTGTGGTGACGGCTTTATGTTTCATCCGAGAGATAATTTGAGGACAACGATAAAGCGCAACAATAAGCAAAAACGAATAGTCGTCCTCATAAAATCGTACCCTAAACCTCCGGTTGTTTGACAGCGAGTGGCCAGATTTTCATATTAATAACGACGGAAATGTTGAAGGGAAAATTGAATCAATTTTATTGTTGGACGCATGCTTTTGAACAACATGCCGTATCGCTACTTTTGTATAGTGCTGGCGCGCACTTTTACTGTAATTTGTTTACAAGCGGCAGAAAATCTGTGGCAGCCCTGGGTTCAATACTAAAGGTTCGTTCCTTCAGTGTAAACTGCATTCGCTTCTGCAATGCGGATACGGAGCCTTTTTGGTTACATTCTGTTTATGCTACTAACCCACTAACTATAATTTCATATCGGCAAGGCAGGCTCTTCAAAAATATATAAATAAATAAATAAATAAAATTTACACTGATCAACTACCGAAAGCCAAAATAAAATTTCACATTAGAATTGATAATCATATTACAATGTTGTTACGGACAAGGAAGGAGGTTAAGTTGTCAGGAAAACCTAGTCGCGATGGCTATGAACAGCCGAGTGCCTATGAAGTTTACGCTAGCCAGCCTTAGGTCGGCTACTGCTTCTCCAGCCGTCTTGTATGTGGCACATTCTTTGAAGCGTACACTCATACTCAGATAAGATTAACAAAATTTGTTGCTGGGCTATGACTACTGGTAAGTATTCTTTTGTTAGTGTGAACCAACTAGCACAGCAACGAATTTTGTTAATCCACATTTCGTCCGCTTTGCGCCTAGCCTGTGTCTAGCGCTTGTCCTGTGCGCCCATGTCTTCCTCTTGTGCCGGCTTGAAACTGCGCTTACCAGTATTTATTTACTACTCAGATAAGAGTGCGAATTTCCCTTCGCGCGAACGAAGCCTTGCAGCCAAACCAAAGAGACCGTCAAAAGACAAGAGGCTTTAAATGGGCGACATGCGCAATTTCAATCTTACCTGACCATCGGCCATTTGATGTGAGGTGCTCTGTGGAGCAGGAAAATGCGCTCATGCAATCGGTAGTAGCGTAGGCTTCAACACAGTAGGTTAGCTGTTTTTCACATAATCCACCATGTTGTGTTGTTATCCACATCCGCACTAAGCCTCCATGGTAGAGAGAGAGGTAATTTATTTGAAAGAAAGAAGAGAGGTCGGCCGGAGCTAACGCGCCCTAGCGTGCTATTCTGCGCACAGGGAGGGGAAACGGGGACCTAAATGTGTGATTAGGGAAGATGACATAGAAAGAGGGATGCGCAACAGTCAAAATAAGTTCAGCATTCCGATGATGATCATTCAGATATTTCATCCATAAAGTCACTGCAGGGTTCCGTACCTAGTCTGTAGTCACTAGTTCAAGTGAACCTAAATATAAAGACGCTAAGACGATGCTGATGTGTGGGCCTCCACTGCGTGAGCAGCACATGCGTCATACAAAAATCTTGTCAGCACGTAAAAAGCTTCCATAAGCGTCTCCAGCATGGCGAGCACCTGCAGGGCACTTTCAGTGGAAGGTTTCTGGATACCACCGAGATTAACGCGCATTGACTCTACCAGGTGCCCTCCAGAGTAACTTATCAAGTGTCAGATTCGGCGGTAGTAGCGTGTATGCCTTCGAGTGCCCTCGTCAAACAAGATTTTGCACAGAAGCAAATCGTTGGGTCTCTTCGCCTAGTGAGACGGTCCGGGTATCCAAAGAGTAAGGGGCCTTAAAGACAAGAAGATAACTGTCCAGTCCATAACGCGATGGACGAGCATAGTGAAGGAAAAAGGGTCTGTAGCCCTTCGCTTCATGCTGTGAGGTATTAAATGCGTACGTATTGAGAGGTAGCATGCTGTCGCAGTTTTTCATAATCTGACGCGGCATAGATGGACAGCATCACGTTAGTAAGAGATCACTTTGGTGGTGCATTCCATATGGTCGTTTGTTTGTGGATGATACGAGGTGGAATGTCGTAAGCTTTAAGCATATAGACGAGCAAACTATCTCTTCGACCACGACTTCTGAGAACTGTTGCCCACGATCGCTGATGGTGACTCTGTAGCCTCTGTCGGAGAATGACGAAACGCCGCAGAAAAACACTACGCACTTCGCTTGTGAACTAACGCGTACCAGCGACAGCGGTCCGGTGGCGGAAAGGCGACTCGTTTTATTGCCAAGAATCAATTGTTCGTATGCAGAGAATTCTACGACGTCATACAGTACCGTATGCAACTTTCAATCGCGCCATATTATTCGATATGGTGCTACCTATCATACATCGTCACTGTAGCACATCACAGAGGTTCGTTTATCCAGCTCCAGGGAAATAGTGGCAAAAAGCGAACAGTTTGTTGATGCCCAGGTATATCTACGTCTAGAAGACAACCTCCCACACATTTCTCGTTCTCATATGATGTTTATCTCGGTTACCTAACTTGAATAGTGATCTCGACGGAAATCAAGAGATGACCTTCGTGTTTCGCGGTGTTGCGGTGTCAATGTTTCCATAGACGTGGAGCGCAGGGCGGTAGGCTATGCTCGCTCTTTATGCGGGCTGCGTAGTAACATGACACACCTCGCATAACATTCTCCACGGGTTGAATGTGTTTGACCTCCACTCACTTGTTCTGTGCTAGTTTATCAGTCAGGTAACGGGGAAAATTTGTTTTATCCCTCTTTACAAAGAATCGGTCGTAACACGAGATTGAAGCGTGTATTCTAATAGGCCGCGGCAGCTTCGTTGCACGTTCAGAATAGAAGTCCATATCAGTGCAGTCCTTTATGGAATTACAGCTTCGCTGGAAGGTTAAACTAATGACAGTGACAGCAAGCAAGTGACGCTTGTGGTACTTGACGCCGCATGTAAAGATGGCCCGCCTTTATAGCTCCAGAGGCCTCATGTGTTTCTCCATACTCCGCCGCACCGCCACAACTGAAGAACATTCTCTATGGTGCCTTGGAGTGCTGACGGTTATCATCTCTTAAAAAAAAAGTTTATTCCAAAGCAAGGCGTATGAACATCTTGAGTCCCACTGGCCGTACAAAACCACCGCATAATAAAGTGTACAAAGGACTGAGCACTGCATATTCGGCATGTTTTCATGAAAATGTCCAAGTCTGCACGGACTGTATAACATATTTCTATTTGACCAACCGAAAAAGACAGTTACACATAAACTAACTACCTAGTTATGCAGGGTTTCCCACGTAATTTGAGCCATACATTAATATATGAAAATGCCACGTAGGTGGACAGAAGCAAGGTAATGTTCCCTTGGCATGGAGATTTTCTTATTATTGTTTTTTTCATTCTGCCTTATTACATATTTTTTTCGTATGCAAGTTGCTCCGCCACATTTTTGCGGACCAGTAATGAGTGCAAGGTTTCGTTTGAAATGAAAACCATCTGACGGGTTTTGTATTCATTTTGTGCTCTAGCTCTCTTTCTCTCTCTTGTGTGCAATGCTGTATTTGCTTGGTCTTGTGTCGTCTCTTATACCGCTTGATCTTGAGTTGTCGTCTCTTGTGTCTGCACTGCTTGGTGTACCTTGCAGAGCTTACAGTGCTTTGCCTGGTGACGTTGAATCTTCCATTGCTTGTTCTTTAGTTGACTGCAGATGATGGAGTTTACATTTCACAATCAGAACCTTGTACTCCAAAATTAAATCTGTCCGTAACGGAAGACAATGAATGGCTCATACCCCCTTAAACAATGGCTTATAACCCCGTAAACGTGGCCTCCCAATTACGACGACCGAAGAGGAGTGAAATTCTACATTCGAATGAAGTGCGGCAACGGAGCCAGCTGTGGAAGAAGACGAAGACGACGACGACGAACGCGGAAGCAGTGGCACGGGTACGTTCGCGCTCCACGAACCAGCTGTGGAAGAAGACGATTACACTCAAGCCATTGCTACTTTAGCGAACTCTGACAATGATGAGACAGGGCCCATATAAACAGCTTCGCAGAAAAAAAAATAATTGGCTCGCCACCTCGGTCCTGCGAAAGTGGACGTCCATCGAAGGTGCTCAAAATCACCACTATAACTGCTGAAGGGAGTATACAAGGCTTAATTTGTTTGTAGTAATCATAGTAATGGTAATGTTTATAGCACTAATTTGCGTAAGGAGGTTTGCAATGATATATTGTTTTTGAACAATGCTAGTAGTGGTAATTCAGAGCCACGACATTAATGGGTGTAATGTTAATTTTGAGGAAACGCCGGTGGTATTGCTTCCCCTTTTTCGCTTTGCCCCTCCTCTTATTCAATCAGCTCCTCGGGGATCCTAACTATGCGTGCACTACTCTTAGTAGTACTGCAACAACAATGAACTCAGTTGCTAGGCTGGTTCATTAATATATGAAAGGCTAGTGACTTCATTCCTCACATCACAAGCTGCTGTCGCTGCTGCAGCTTGCGCAACATAATCTTTACTGCGAAACGTATACGGGGAGCGCTACTTGCTTCGCGTTGTCAACAGGAGCGCCTTATCATCAATTATGTGCTTGGGTTGCTTGTTTTGTGCTCTTTATTATTCAAACGAATGTTGTTTTGTTTTTTGTACGCGCGATTACAAAGAATGTATGCACTTTCCACTTCACTTTGCATGAGTGTTTGAAGCTTGCTTGGTCTCCGCCAGGGATTGGCCCAGTATTTGATTACCTCGGCATTGGCCAATATTTCTGCCCGCGGACATCAATACGAAACATGCCGACCAACTAGAGGCTAACAGCTTCAATGTAAAAGAAAAACAAAGTAAACGAAACAAATCATTACCAAGACAACGCGCGGTTGAGCAGCAGAAGAAAAAAAATTGGAGGATGCTTAAGCTTCGCCTTCAAAAGACGAAGCTTAATTGTCTTACACCCGTCAAGGGGTGTAAGACAATGGACTACTGCGCAGCGATCACTTACGAGGCGCCCCGCGTCGGACATCGGACGCGGTGAGCGTCGAGCAACGCAGCGTTCGGCGCGGCAACGAAACGTGCGCCTGAGCAAGCGGAACGAACCAAAGAACTCGGTGTCTCGGAGGGGGAAACGATGCACGCCAGCCAAACGTCGTGATCGGCACGGGCAGAGAGATAGGCAGATAGTGATCTAAAGAAAGGAAGGACGCTTGATTCTGCAACCCGTGAGGGAGCAAGGTGAAACGTCGTCAGGGGAGAGGGAATCCGGGCCGCGACGCGCCTCGCACCGGTCCCCGCACAACGCCAATGCACGCGTGGCGCGCCACCTGTCGGGGCAGCGCCGTAAATTGAGAGGAGGGGGTCTTCTGTGTTTGCCGCAAGATGGCTCTGTGTGTGCGGAAAGCGCAGAAGAAATGTAGCGGAAACGCACTTCGCTACTCGTGTAACTGCGACTTCTGTAAGTTACATGTTCATAATTACCGATATACACGGCAGTATAACTTTCTACGGCTCATTTCTAAGGCAACACCGAATTCGCTAGAGGCGCTTTTGTACCGCTTTGAAGCATCGAACTCGTGGCTGAGTGGTAGCGTTTCCGTCTCACACTCCGGAGACCCTGGTTCGATTCCCACCCAGCCCATCTTGCAAGTTGTTTTTTATTCATAAAGTGCCTGCCGGGATTTATCGCTCACGGCCAACGCCGCAGACGCCGACGCCGACGACACCGGCTTTTCTGCGACACAAGCTCCTTAACGCTGTCGCGTTAAAACGAATTTGGCGCCGATCATCGCAACCAGCGTAACGCGTAGCAGCTTGCACTCGAAACTCGCGCGACCACATATGAAATCGAAAGTATGGATCATGATTCAATGGCAGCCACTTCGCGCACGACAATCAGTTCCGCCGCTTACCTCTGGAAGAGCGCCCGATGTTGATTGCTTTCCTGGGCAATTAAGCGTTCAAAACAACGGTAACACTCAATCCGCAGTCCAGCCACGCCAATTACACGTCACATGTGAATGGAGCCATTCTTAAAGGCACTTGCCGCGCGACCGTCAGTTCCGCCGCTGAGCTCAGCGATAGCAACAAAAGTTGTTGATGCCTTCCTCAACGATTAAGCGTTCCAATAAACGGTAACATTCAATCCACGATTAAACATTCAAAACAACGGCAACATTCAATCCACCGTGCAGCCTCGAATCATGGACTTGTCAATGGAGCCAATCTTAGAGGCAGTGCTACGATGACACTACTTTGTATAACCCCCAATCTTATAGGCGGTTTGATTGGCGCGATAACAGCAGCGACAGAGCGGCCCCTACAGACTTCAAGTGGTAGGCGTTCTGAGTCTGCTGCATCGGTGCATAAAGCGTGTTTTTAAGTTCTCCCACTTGGCGTAAAGGCTATTTTTATGTTTTGAGATAAAAGACATGCCCATTATGTCTTAAGATTAAAAAAAAATTCTGCTATAACTTACGGCAATATTTACTGTTGAAATTCTCGCTATGTATAAAGGAAAGGTTGCAGCCACTTCGCGCACGACAATCAGTCCAGCCGCTGAGGTCTGCGAGAGTGCCCGATGTTGTTCATTGTCTTCCTCGACGATTAAGCGTTCAAAACAACGGTAATATTCAGAAGACCATTACTGCATGCCCTACGCAATTGCTAATGGATCCAACGTTAAGGGCCGTGCTACAACGATGCTACTTTCTATAACCTTCGTGGCTTTTCTGCTTACCTCTGTAAATTGTTGCCCAAACTTTGTTGAGTCGAAGTAATTTGCAAAGACTCAACAAACAATAAAATGCAATTCGACACCGCGCGCATGACTTTTATCTCCATGCCTCTGTAGCACGCGTGAGAGAAACAGGTATCGACATTTTCTTGCAGAAATGAAAATAAATTTCTGCAGACTCACGATAGACTGGGAGTGCGACAGTACTAGAACCCCTTTAGTGAAACGCATCTTTCCATGCTTTCCTTATCCGCACAAGTGCTCACCTGCGTTCAATCTGTGCTTCCGTAAGGCCAAATAAAAATGCGCAAAGCGTCTCAACGCGCTCGCTTGCCCGGGAGGAGTTTGTTGCCGCTCGAGTTGGCGTTTGGGCCAGGTATCCACGAAGCCCATCGACGAATATGTCCGGCTGTAGGAATGAAGGAAAAAAATCATTGCCCAAGCATGCCGTATAGATGGTTAACTAGCGAAGCTGAATCGTGCGGTCCCGGTGTTTATTACTATGTTAATCCTGACGGTTCATTAAATGACGAATTGTTAGGCTTCTGAGTCTCCGTCACGCAGTTGCTGATTGCGCTCGGCTGCACGAGCCTGTTCTTGTGCCAGGACGGCAGCGTCGCCACGACGTACACGAGCTCGTTCCCGGTTCTGCTCGTGGAGCTGCTGATCGCAAGCTGCCTGGTCCTCAGGAGTACGTATGACGTGTCGCCTACCCATTTTGGATCAGGAGAGAAACTGCTGCGCGAGCGCTCAGCTGCGACGGAGAGCAACGACGTCACTTCTGGCGCAGCCAATCGCGCGCCTCCCATTCTCTTCTTTTTCCGCATGAGCATGGGGTTGCACCGGAAGAGTTTGTGGCGTACAGGCTACAGGCCGAGGGATGAACGGATCGGCTAGCCATATAAAGCCTTGCTCTAAAAGAAGGTACAGAATCGGCCCCAAAAAGGAACCTTGCGGCACCCCAGCTGTAGCAGTGACATTATATGAGCAACTAATATTCAAAACAGCCCCTCGAGGTAAGTAGTTAACACTGAGTTAGAGCCTGCACATTCGTAAAAGTGTTTACGCGTTCTTATTACGGCTAATCTCTCCTGGTCAACTTATATCGACATTTGTACCAATGCGAATCGAATCATCGGTTACTTCCTCAGCCAGTTTGAAAATGCCCCCATGCCCTCTCAAGTTACTACTATAGGAAATACTAATACGGAAAAAGTTACAATATGTATCCACCGTGCGAAATTGAATGATACCTATTACCTCATTAGAACGATTCGAAATTCCTCCACTCGTTTTATATGTTCAACTTATGATCGCAAACCGACTCTAACCGGACATAAAAATAACCTTGTATTTTCTTTCACCTCCTAAACTAATATCTCAATCGAAACATGTAGCGCGTCAGATTGGTCAGCTGTATGAAGTAGGCCTCCAGTCTAACCACATTAATTTTCTTCAGCTGTTTTTAGCCTTGCACATCCCATGAACAGAATCACCTTCCAAAATAAATCCTAGAGAGTACTAATAAACGTAAGTTTCGTGGAACATTAGGTACCGTACGCCGTGTTATCGGAATTACTGTTTCTTCTTTCTTCTTTTGCAAAATCAGGCAATATTGTATAATTATAAGCTGCCTTCCTGGCGTGCATTTACTTTTTTTCCTAACATAGAAGAGTGTTGCAATTACCACCAGGTAAAATTATACGACTAGAAGGACAATTTTTATTCATTGGATATTTTTTTAGGCGGTTCCATGCGTGAGAAATTTACAGAACGAACGCGCTCGTACGACTACTGAAAGATCGCAAGCCCATGCCATTGCCCTTCTACGGTTTAGTCGCGTCTTTGAGGGAAATAAAAACGGGGATTTACGTCATTTTTGACCAACAGGCTGCCGCTCTTGTTATTATCGCAGATGACGACGCGCTCCAACGTACTGGGATTTTTCGTGATGCTGTGATGGTTCATTCTTTAGAGATGACATTTATTTTTGTTCAGAGACGTAACTTACGCCATCTAGGCAGATCTAAAGCTATAACTGTCGGGTGGTGCTCCCTTGGAGAAATGAACTATGCCCTAGAAATATGTACTTACAGGATCACTGTGTTTTGGAAGAAATGATAACATTAAAAAACTAACAAAATCCTGACACTTTACGTGACGAAAGCACGATTCGATTATGAGGCATGCCGTAGTGGTGGCTTCGGAAACTTGGACCATCTGGGGTACTTTACCGTGCACATAAATCTAAGTGCACGAATGTTTTCGCTTTTCGCGTCCATCGAAATACGGCCGCCTATGCCGGATTCGATACCACGACTTCGTGCTCAGGAGCTCAATACCATAACCAATAAGCAACCACGGCGGCCTAATGATAACGCTGTATTACACAACAGCACTTCATACGGAGTGTTTTTCCCACAGCTTAAACAGAAGGCTAATGAGTCCTAATATTACTGAATCTATCACTTTTTATCGAAGACTCTCTCAGATAACTTCATTATATAAAAAAAAGGGGCTGTGGAATTTCCAACCATGACCTACCGTATGTACATAAGCGTGCTTCATACAATAATTTCAGTTATCCTATTCACATATACAGCACTACTAATCACATCCACCAAGGCATCGGCTAGACTACAAGAAGCAACTGCCTAACTCACCTCATTGCTAAAGGTAGGCGTATTACAGGCCAAAATTCGAATAGGTCTGCATGGTATGAAATGCACGATATGAATGCGTGGTCTAAAAAGCAGAAGTATAAGATCCTTATGTCAAATTTAGCTCTCGATCTGCAGTTAAAGCTACAGGAATGAAGAGAGCAATATTTTTCAGTTAAGCTTGGTCACTTTGTGACAGAAAAATCCTGCCAAATTTGGGTAATTTCTGTCCCAAAAGACCTCTCGCCAAATGAATCAAATTTGATTGAATGGCAATGTACTTACGGATAAGAGCAAATAGCTGAACGATTCAACAGGTTTTTGTTTTCAAAGTGTTTCTTTCAAGGCTATGTTCTTCGATGTCAAATTCATCTGCCGAAGTGCTACAAGATAATGGAAACAATAGCGTTAGTATATCTATTGAAAGCGTTACAAAACTTGTCTTCCGCTTAGAGATTAAAAACTCGTCAAGACCGGTCAACATTTCAAATTGGTTCCTTAAAATATATTTAGTACAAGTGGCTCACCTTGAGCAGTAATTTTGCAAAAGTCTTTAGCTACAGCCACGCTTCTTGATGACAGGCGTATATAGCAAGAGGGATTCCTGTTTTGGAGAAAGACTCCCCATTACTGACAGACAATTATGATCCAATATCCCTAACTTCTTGTTCCTGTAAAATGCTTTTACATATGTTAGCAAAATACATCAATGACTCTTTATAGCGAAAAACACATAACTGATGCACAACACGGCTTCCGGCAGAGATATTCCACAGTAACTCAACTGATCACAACAGTTCATGAGTTTTCCAAGGTTCTTGAGAAAGGTATTTATCTTATGCTACCAGACTTCTCGAAGGAATTTAATAGGGCTGTGCATTCAAAGTTAACATTAAAAAATGAAAGAAATTTGTACGCCTTCGTATGTAATCAACTGGGTTATTATTAATAATAATGACATTGTAGATTGTAAAAAAATTATGGGGGTTTACATGCCAAAACCGCCATTTGACTATGAGGCACACCGTAGTGGGGGGCTCCGAAACAATATGGACCACCTGGGGTGCTTTAATGTGCACCTATATCTAATTTACACGGGTGTTTCCCTATTTCGGCGCCATGGTAATTCGGCCGCCGTGGCCGGGTTTCGATCCCGTGAACTCGTGCTTAGCAGGCCAACAACACCGCCACTAAGCAACCACGGTGGGTCGTTGCAGACGCGGTAGAGACTCTGTATCTTTGAACTTATTCGCAGATCACTGCATACTATTTACCCTTGTAAATTCTCTCTGGCCAAATAACTTGGAATAACTCTTTAAATATATCGGCAGATTGTAACGCTATGTAAGAAATGGTAATTAATCATCAGAAATTACCGCACATTGTGCATCATTCATAAATAGAACTAACTTCCCTTTGCCTACCATACAAAAAACAACCCTCTTGAAGAGGGTGATGAATGCAAATATTTAGGAATGGCATCACCTTCCAGTCTGAAATGGTTGACCCGTATAAGTAACGTATGCTCTACAGCCCCCTCAAAAAAATTGGGATTCTGAAACGTACATTGGGTCGATCTTTCGCTTCTCTAAGATTGACGACACACAACACTTTGATCGGAGCCTCTTTGGAATACGGCAGTGCTGCATGCACAGGATCCTCTTACTCAGGCAAACGCAGAAACGAATTCTAGAAGAGTTGACTGTTGGGCTAGTTGGTCGTCCATATTTGAAGTAGTAACTGAGCGCGAATAAAACCACGGAATCAAGAAAGACCGACAAGGAGAAGCGCTCGTCCTTGTCCGTCTTTATTGCTTCCGTGGCTTTATTCGTCCTAAGTTACTACTTCAAGTATAAATGCAGAAAAGCTTGAAAAAATTCTCAAATTAGCTGTCTGCTACGTTTACAGACGTTTCAAACGTCGCGAGTCACGTTAGGCGATATTACAATTGGGCGAACTTGAACCACTTGCTCAACGGAGAAAAAAACCATGTTTGAATTTCTTAGCTTCTCTTTATTTCCCTGAACTGGGAATAAAACGTTAGGACTAATTGAATAAGCTTTATGAAATTATTGTAGTCTTTCTTTGGTACTTTAGGATTCAATACTAATGAAGCCTTATTTTGTAGGTGTTTTGCCATTATTAGAAGTAAAAGACAAATTCTGTTTTTGTTGACTGTTTCCTCATTACAGCGAGGAAAATCTATATCCGAATGCAACAGTGGTATACAGCAAGAATAAAAACATTTAAAATATAGCGGAGAAAGAATGTGCATGAATGACAAAATTAGTACAAAATAATGTCATAGTTGTGATGAAGTCGAATTTTTACAGCAAGCGTGTGATATATCTCACTCACTATTCCGTCATATTCAGAAACTTGCACGTTAGGGTGATGAACACATTATAGAAACCGGAAGAACAGGAACGTTGATGACATTCAAGGAAAAAATAAGTTTTCATTAAGTTTTGACATAGATTGGTGACGCTTGGCTCGGTTGCTTGCTCAAATGCTTGTCACGTTCCTGCGTACCGTTCAGGGTATGTAGTACTAACCAGCACAGGGTAGTGCCAAAACACTGCAAAACAACAAGGGTTGTGCGCGGGTGTGTGTGTGCATAACACGCGTACACACGCATATATATATATATATATATATATATATATATATATATATATATATATATATATATCTATACGTACCATATTCAAGCTATACGTTCATTCAAGAGAACAAGGGCGGAAGGCGAAATGACACCAAGGAAATTCATGTACGTACCTTCGCTATGCATGAGCGCAATCTACAATTCCAGTAACGGAGGTACCGAGGGCGGTACCGAAGAAGCAATGTTCTATAGAGGACAGTGGACTGTCTATCACCGTAGAAAAAGGCTACATAAGATTTTTACTTGTTGGGCTGTGTTCACGCAGAAAAAGATCTTTTTAAATAAATCATTTGAACTTGATCTATATTTCAATGTCGTAGAGAGGCACCTAAGAGAAACCCTTCTGTTTCATCCGAGAGGTAGCTATTAGATGTGTAAGTGGTTGAAAGAACATTGAAAATTTCGGGAAGAAACAAGGTTTTTTGAAACCAGGAAAAAATTAAACGAAATACAGGAAAGAACAAAGGTTTCCGCAGAATTCTTCTCCTGCGATGCGACTACTTTCGATACATCTAAAATTTTGGTCATAAGAGCGAGTCTGGGACTCTAGAAAGCACCTGGATCTATCAACGTGGGGGCAAGAACTTTGCTTCAACAAACCCTTGAACCTCCTCGCTTGTCGCGTACTGCAGACTCCCCCTTCTTCTGCGGCATGTGAAAGAAACAGATCAGAGTTTCAATATGTGCACACGAAGCTACGCAACAGGCTCCCAGGGGATCGCGTTCAAAAACTTGTGTACCTTCTCTCGACCCTCAATGTCCAGAAGGCTTCGTCCAGAACACAGCTCAGCGTTGGCGCGTCAAGCGGAAATTAATCGGGCACACCTTGATACAAATATCTGTCTTGAAGCTTTGATGTGAAATCAATGCCTTGACGTGAAATCGTCCTTAGATTTTGAACCAGGAAACTCTGCTGGGCCTTTTGTGATGCTATAATTTAACAATTGTGTTCTTTTCAGTGTTGGAGAAATAAACGTGTAGGGTTTTTTATTCCTCTCTGCGCAAACTCCTTTCTTCAATTATTCGTGTTTTTGTGAAAAAAGAAACGTGAAAAAAAAAAACTGCTTTTTTCACGCCCCTCAAATTTTATGCAATTTTTACATCTCGACGCTGTATTGATGACAACGGTGCTCTGCGGTGACTGTTGCAAGTGATGGCGATGATTATTTCACGCCAGCGATAAAACACAACAATAAGTAAAACCGAATAGTTCTCCTCATGAAATTCTACCCTTAAGCCGCCGGTTGCTTGCCACCGGGTGTCCAGATTTTCATCTTAGCTACAGAAAAATTGAAGGAAAAATGGAATCAATTGTTTTGTTGGATGCATGCTGTTGAACAACATTCCCTAATGTTACTTCTGTCTACTGCTGCCACCTGCTATTACTGTAATTTGTTTGCAAGCGGCAGAAAATCTGTGCCAGCCTTGGGTTCAATACTAAAAGTACGTTCCTGCAGTCTAAAGTGCATGCGTTTCTGTAATTCGGATTTGGGGCCTTTTTTGTTACATTCTGTTTATACTATTAACCCATGTACTATACATACATAGAGGCAATGTTGGCTTTTCAAAAATAAACACATACATAAATAAATAAATATATATAATAAATACAAAAAATGTGCACTGATCGACTACTGAAAGCTAAAATAATATTTTTTAGAAGAATTGATAATAATTTTAAAATTTTGTTACGGATACGAAAGGCGTTTAAGTCGTCAGGAAAAGTTAGTCGCGACGGCTATGATCAGCCGAGTGCCTCTGAAGATTCAGCTAACCAGCCTTGGGTCGGCTCCCGCTTCTCCGGCCGTCTTGTAGGTGACACATTCTTTTGAAGAGCAAACCCAATACTCTGGTAAGATTAACAAAATTTGTTGCAGGGCTAGTTGGTTCCCGCTAAGAAATGAATACTGGTAAGTATTCAGATGAAGCTGGGAACCGACGTCATCACGGCGGGCGGCAGGAGCCGCTCGCGTACGCCAGCTGTGCAGGAGCGCAGCACCGAAAGAAGCGCTCTCGCACGCCAGCTGCGCAGAAGCGCGGTGCAATCAGGCAGCGCTCCAGATCAAGAGGGCGCTCGGTGTCCAGCGTGCGGATCCAGGAGGAGCCTACCTGGGCGGATCGTGTCAAAGGGAAGAAGAACAAGGAGCTACAGAGACCCACGGAGGTAACGCGGTCGGCTTCGCCAGAGCATGGTAGTAGGTCGCACGTGGACGCATTACTTAAGGAAGTTAAGGAGCTTAGAGAGGAGGTACGCCGACTCAAAGCCGCCAAGGCAAATCCAAAGTCCATTGAAATAGAGGCGAGTGGCCAGACGCCACAGGTAGTCGAACATATACCCCGCGTAGGGCTCACTAAAGCAAAGCGTAAGGCCCCCCTTCCTAACGACGAGAGCGACTCGGAAACGTCTGAGGGAGAGGTCCAGCAAAGAAAGATGTTGGAGGAACTACTTAGGATAAGTAGCGAAGATCAGGAAAGCGTAAAGCTTTTGGTCCAAAGAGTGACCGTACTAGAAAAAAGGCGGCGATTAAGGCGAAAGCCAAGGTCCGAGCGCAAAGCAAGGCAGTGAATCACTCCGAGGTTGCACCGGCTGTGGAGCAAGGTATGTTGCTGTAGCATCATGGCGGGCGATCACAAAGAGCTGGTAACATGGCAGTGGAACTGCGCTAGTTTTCAAAGGCGCAAGGCTCCGCTACGGCAACTTTTGGCGAATGAGGTGGAAAAACCGCAGATTTTGTTATTACAGGAGACACTATTTGACGTTCCTACCCTCTCTGGCTTCAACACTGTGTCGGTCAGGAACGAGGGAGGCAGAGGACTAGCTACGATGATCAAAAAAAATCTAGCCTTTATTGAACATCCATCCAATCCAGACGAGGTAAGATGGAGGCCCTTTTCGTGGAGGTAATACCGCACGGGCGTCTCAAGCAGAGCGTCTTTGTGCTTAATGTCTATAGCCCGCCGTCGGACCAGAGACAGACGTTTAACTCCGTGCTTAGGAAAGCGACTTCGATAGCCAAACAATCTCCTCTGATAGTTGCTGGGGACTTTAACGCCCCTCATAATGCATGGGGCTACGTCAGACGGACTGTAGAAGGAGAGAACCTGGCGAGGATCCTGGATGATCTTGCGTTTTCGGTAATTACTGACCCAGGGTTCCCCACTAGGCTGGGCACGTCAGTTGCGCGAGATACAACGCCTGATTTGGCCTGTGTAAGGAACGTAGGTAACGTAACGTGCGCCAATAAGCAGTAGAACCTGGGCAGTGACCACTTCATAGTAGCGGTAACATTAACGGTGGAAGCCCGACCGGCCAGGGTATTTCGAGTCACGGACTGGGAGGAGTTCAGGAAACTTAGGAAGGAGCGAACGAGCACATTTTCCTCGTTTGAGGAGGCTATCGAATCGCTAACGGAGGACGTCGAGAGGGCTACTAAGGTAGTACAAACAGAAGCGGAGGTCCTATAGATGGATCCGCACCTAGCGCATCTGTTGGAGGCGAAATCGTCAATTCTGATGAGGTGGAAAACACAAAGGTTAAATCGTAGGCTGAGGAAAAAGGTTGCGGAGCTTAATAGACAGATTGAGAGATATTGTGCGGAGCTCAATAGGCGACAATGGGACGAGGTCTGCGCGGTAGTAGACGGGTCCATGCGCTCAGGTCTCACGGGTCTCAAGCTGTCTACGAGTAAATCGGAGTTGTTGCTTTACAGACCCGCAAGGCAAGGGGTTCGGGGTCTGACACCCCTCAACCAGCTATCCGTGGCATTATACTCGAATAATGGGCAGAAAATTCCTAGAGTCGACTCAGTTAAGGTCCTAGACCTGCGTATAGACGCGAGGGGCTGTAATGCCAGAACAATTACCCACGTTACAGCCAAAACGGAGAATATGTTGCGGCTAATTGCTAAGGTGTCCAACCGAAAGAAGGGTTAGGTGAAGACAACCTCCTTCGGATGTACAACGCGTTCCTCATGAGCCATATTATCTATGTGGCGTCCGCTCTAGTGTGGACAAAAACGGAAAAGACCAAATTAAATACACTCATGCGCAAGAGCATCAAGAAAGTGCTAGGCTTGTCTATTGCCACGAGCTCCGACAGGCTAGATCACCTCGGTATGCACAATAGCATAGACGAGATCATAGAGGCACAGGTCACTGCCCAGGTGGTTAGGCTATCGTCGACCCAAGCTGGCAGGCGAATTCTCGACGAGGTTGGCATGGCTCCTAGGATATTGGAGGACCGGCGTATAACATTCACACGAGAAACGAGGGCGACCTACCTAATGAGGCCCTTCTCGCGGAACGTACATCCGCAGCATAACGAGGGTAGACGTAAAGCCCGTGCACGAGCCATATTGAAGAAAGTTAGAGATGACAGAGACTCCGCGGTCTTTGTCGATGCGGTGCAGTACGGGAACAGGAGAGTGTTCGCGTTATCGGTTGTAGACGGGCGGGGGGTGCTTCGGTCCTCAGCCTCGGTCAGAGCGGCCACCGCGAGTATAGCAGAGCAAATTGCGGTTGCGCTGGCCTTGTGTGACCCAGGGCGTTCCTACATTTACACCGACTCGAGAGACGCAATCAGAGCTTTCGAGTCGGGTAACCTCGCACGAGAAGCGGCCTCTATTTTAGAAAAAAGGGCTTGCCCCGGTTTTCATTATATCGCGTGGTTCCCTGCACATATGGGGACGAACGTTCTCGAGGGATTCCCAAACCTCAA
The DNA here is from genome assembly GCF_023375885.2 of Dermacentor andersoni. Classification (NCBI taxonomy): domain Eukaryota; kingdom Metazoa; phylum Arthropoda; class Arachnida; order Ixodida; family Ixodidae; genus Dermacentor; species Dermacentor andersoni. Next base: position 145,172,650 of record NC_092817.1, on the reverse strand, counting down.
CGAGCTTGCCCACGACCGTGCGCGAGAACTCACGCGCCGCGACGGTCTGGAGGCTCCGGAGGGGCAGGAAGGGACTCAGCAGAACGATCCACTCCTCACATTTAATGAAATTACGAAACATTACCAACTTGGTCGGAGAATTTATCCTCTGCCTCACCCTAAGCTCAGTAGAGGTCAGTCAGCTACACTTAGAATGCTGCAGACGGGATCTTTCCCGTCGCGGGGATTCCTCAGTAGGATGTACTCGGATGTGGACCCTAGTTGTCCCGACTGCACTGAAACCTTTTGCTCAATGGCTCGCATGCTCTGGCGATGTCCCGCGTTGCCTAACGACTTCCTCTCCAACGAGGCCGAATGGGAGGAGGCCATCAGAAGCACGGTACTCCGAAACCAAGCCCAGGCTATCCAGAGGGCCCAGGAAAGAGCGGAGCGTCACGGCGTTCTGTCCTTTACGTGGGCGCGGCCAGCGGCTACAATGGCCTCCCGTTAGGAGGTCCTGGCAGTAGCTCCTCAGGATTACATAAAGTTCGTTGCCTGCCTGCCTGCCTGCCTGCCTGCCTGCCTGCCTGCCTGCCTGCCTGCCTGCCTGCCTGCCTGCCTGCCGGCCTGCCTGCCGGCCTGCCTGCCGGCCTGCCAGCCTGCCCTGCCTGCCCTGCCTGCCTGCCTGCCTGCCTGCCTGCCTGCCTGCCTGCCTGCCTGCCTGCCTGCCTGCCTGCCTGCCTGCCTGTCTGCCTGTCTGTCTGTCTGTCTATCTGTCTGTCTGTGTAAGACAATTCTACGATCGAATGAAGAGCGACAACGGAGCCACCTGTGGAAGAAGACGACGACGATGACGAACGCGGGAGCAGTGGCAAGAGTACGTTCGCATGGTAGCACCGGGGGACGCTACCACTCCACGAACCAGCTGCGGAAGAACACGATGACACTCAAGCCATTGCTACTTTAGCGAACTCTGACAACGAATCCACCAAGCCCATCGTCGAATATGTCTGGCAAAACGAATGAGGGAAAAAATCACAGCCCAAGGACTAACTTCTATAAATATTCGTTCTTCCCGCGTACATTTGTAGAGTGGTATTCAATACCATCAACTTCTCCCTTACTACGTAATAATTTGTAATTTGTTAACACGGATGTCTTCCTTTTCTGTTTGCACCCTCTTCTGCTTGGACTGTTGCCCACAGCACTGTACCAAATAAAAATAAAATAAATATTATGCAATATTCAGCGATATAGAACCTATGCTGCCATTCGATTCCGTCCAAAACAGGAGGGTAAGATTAATTTGCTCCAACTATTCATTCATCATGAATTTTGCTAAACAAAAAATATTCGCAGTTCTGCCGGTAAGGGGAAGCATAGATTCGGTTACTAACTAAATTGACAATGCTAGAATCTGTAAGCGTGACTCAAGGATGTAAAAGGAAGCAGTCACACCGAGACAGCGCTTTCTTTGTGCGTCTACGTCTTTCTAAGTCCCTGTTCAGTCGCGCTTACACATTCCATCATAGATTCAAACCAAGTAGCCCGTCTAAGTGTTTTAACTAAATTAACCGGCACGATGTCACGTGGGCACAGGTAAACATGTACACACCTTGCTCGATGAAAGCGGGAACTGTCTCTGAAAACGCTGGAGTTAGGAATCGTGGCACGAGCCAATTGACCTCCGTGCATGTGTCGCTTCAACGCATACGAAACGTCGAAAGCACAGCGCATACGAAGCTAGTGGCCCTACGCGCACTCTGCAAACATCGCAGATTGCTTTGAAGATGAGGCCCACGCGGGCACACACTTTAGCCACGTCGCAGACCGCTTTCAATACATACGAGCTCCGGCAACGCGTCCCTACCTCGTCCCCTAAAAGCGTCTGCTACGGCGTCCGCGATTCGCGTGGCCAACGCAGTAGTAGACGCCGCGGTTGCCTCCACTCTGTACGGAGCGGCGGGCGAGGAGGAGATCGAGGCACCCTAGCAGCCGCTGGAGAAGAGCGCCCCCTCCTTCCTCGCCTGCCCGACACGTATACGTGATGACAACATCACGTATAAACCAAAAAAGCAGCCTAGCCTTCTGAACGTATAATAAGCGTCAAATGCTTAGGGACCGCGGAGTTTGATAAATGCTTTATATTTCTACCGCAGCGCAGCGTGGTTTTCCGATTTACGGCATATATGTACCGGTCTAGAGTAAACAATATTTTTGCGTACTCTTACTGGTGGGGGACCTAGCTGTGTGGAAATTGAACTTATTCGCAGGATCTCGGCCGCGTAAACTTTTAACGGTGACTGCCATTGAGCCGCGCTATTTTCTTTATTCTGCACACAGTTCTTTAAAAGAATAGCCTTCCAGGCAACGTTATACAATGCTTAACCTGGCTGATTTTCAAGACATCCATCGCAAACCTGCTGTAAAAAGGATAGAAACTCATCTCCCATGTATTACATCATTATTAGCACAAATCAGATGTACTACATATGTAAAAATGTACAAACAATTTCACTCAAATGTTAGGACTACTTCAAAAATTTACGCATCGTCTTGTGTGCTCCCCAAAACTTTATGAGAAGTAAAAGTAAACATGTCTGCAATAGGGATTAGTAAGAGGCGATTGGTGGATTGGTGGAAGAAAAGTAGGGAACCGGCAAAAAACGAAGACGTACAAAAGCAAAGTTCGCAATAGGGCATCAAAAAATTTGGTTGTGGGAGTTCATAACGTTTTTTTCTTCCTTTCTTTTTCTTGTTTAACCTAGGTAGGACATCAGGCAATATAATAGCAAGAGCTTGGGGGCGCAATCCAACGCCCCATTCCAAAAGGGACGCTCATAACATCCATCCATCCATCCTAATTCTCGGTCATGGTGGCGGCCAGGGAAACCATCATGCACGGCCCTCCAAAAAAACTAGCAACGAGAAATGGCAACAGCACCTGAGGCCATATAACGCAAAACTATTCCAATATGTTTCTATTCCAATTTTCTGACGTCAAATTTGCGTAACCGGTGACGCAACCGTCGGGTGGCCACCCGTAGGGCTGTCTAAGCAGACCAATCAAACGCTCTCCTCGTTCATAGGAGGTTACTTTTATTTGCTTGAAAAACGAATAACACTGAGTGGCTTGTCTTATCTAATTGGCTGACAAGAGGCAAGGAGCACGCTGAAGTGGAGAGGGATTCGATGGGGCTGAGCCACTGCACTGAATATCGAAAACTGGATAAAGAGGGGTGTGCCGGCGTCTGCGATTGGTCCGCTTTCCCTTACTTAGCTGGCGGTGGCTGGTCGACAATCGCGGCGGCATGCAACGGAAGCTTAACAATGACACTAAAATGGATCCTCACCAAAGAAGAGTTGGCAGAACGCGGTCGTAAACGTTCCGAAAGTGCTAGAAAACGCTACACAGCTACGCAAAATGTTTCATTATACGCAAATAAACCCATGCTCTCCGACAGGTGCGAGTAGCTAGTGCATCAGCGATCGGCAGACCATCTTTTATTCCTTCCGGAACGGGGCAGCCAGAAGAAAATTCAGTTTTGTTCGGCATATTAATGCATCTTTGACGCGTACACGTCACTCTGACGCGGTGAGGTTTTTGCAGTTTTGTGACGTCTCGTGACAGGCAGGTGAAGTGGGTGCTGCCCGAAAACTTTTGGCCAATAGCCGAGGGCTAGTGCCGAAAAGGCATCGAATCAGAAATAACTATTTTTCTTTTGTTCGGTCAAATCATGCATAATCAGTGTGTACACGTCATATCAGATGGGGAGCTAGCGCGGTTTTCGTGACGTCGTGTGACCTACAATTGAAGTGGGGGTGGCCCAAAAAGTTTTTGACCAATTGCGGAAGGCTGATTGCAGAATTGGAATAGAAATGTTTGGAATAGTTTTACGTTATAGCGCCCCTGCTTCTTGGATTCCTGAAGGGGGCAATTGGGACAGAGCGACTATGCGACCATGCCCCACCACTCGTGCTTATCACGCGTTGAGAGAACTTGCCACCCTAGACACCACCTGAAGACACATAGACGACCAGGTAGAGGGGATGCCGTTATCGCACTGTGTAACACACTAACAGAACATGCGCCGTGCTGGGGGATACAGAGAAAGCAGCAAGGCTGCCATTGTATCTACTACAGGGTATTAGCGGACGTTTGTATCAGGACAAACGTGTTGCACATGGAGATAAACTGCCACTGCCGTAGCCTAAAGTGAAGACTCGTTTAATATCTGTGACACGCAATTCAGGCGTACGCCCGGTAACAGGTAGAGAATTTTCGTTCCAAGCAAAACGCAGCTGAGTTCCCGCACCCGACACTGGTCACCATATATCAGGTAGAGGTTCCATAGGTGCCCACTACAGGAAAGGTGGGGGGGGGGCTTCTTGGCCCGAACCCCATCTGAAGATTTCCGGAGGGGGGGAGGGGGAGGGAGCTGTTACCATAGTTCTGTCCCCAACATCATTTGAGGTGCTTTTTGAGTTCTCTACCTTGTCATTTAAGATTTTGTTTTGGGTAAAAACTTACTGCATCAATAACATCAGCAACGTACAGTGCTGCGAGAGACACACGGGCCGAAAGAAACGTATCTCACTATTCGGAGGCCTAGAGCATCAGCTTGAGCGTCAACAGCGCGGTTGCTATGGCGCCGTTGGCGTTTATGGTAGCAGTCCCACTGCTATTTTGAGAAAAACATCACGTGGCCTCTACCATACTTTTTGCAATGCGTCCGTGCGGGCCTGGGCCTCTCCTATGTTTCCCTTCCTCCGTGCAGCCTCGTCAATCGTCTCTGTAAGCCTAACAGCGTGAAAACAGAGCTAATCTTATAACAACGACAAATTATACCTAATGTTCTGCCCTCAACATGAAGTGAGGCTAAGCGATGGCTGACTTCATTTTTTATTTCTTGCCGTCGGAATGGAGAGCAAGTAACAAGCGTTAATTTAGATTGAAGCGGGCGCATGCGAGGCGCCATGGCTGGTAGTATAAAATAGAAAAGATGCCCGACTTCACTAGTTCGAGAGCCAGCATAAGGCGTCTTCCTCTACTGTACCTTGTACTTTGAACTATCTAACTGCTTATTCTACATGCGCTTTACTTCTATCAAAACTAATGTGTTTATATTCGGCGTGATAACACAAACCCCACATGACCTATTTTATGCACGCCCTCATTAGTTTTGACCCTCCTTCAGTTCAGTTCGAGAAGGAAGAAACAAGCAGGAAAGGAGGAGTGGCGCTACCTTAAAAACATGCTTTATCTAAGGACCTTATGTCCGGCGCGCCCGTAGCGTCTGGCGCACCGCGGACGGTTGTGTGACCGAGACAAGACCTGCATAGTATAGTGTGGTGCGGTGAGGTGTGTATGCCGGGGCGGGGAAGGCGGTGTTGAGGAGGGTGCCGTTGCGAACATGCACTACACCCATTTTAAGATTGTGGCTAGTATCATCTCCAGCCAATCTGCTTCGGCGGTAGCCACTTCATGCTTACATCTACTCTCGATTACGGGAGAGCCAGCATTTTTCTACTACCAAAGCCCTCTTAGGTTTCTTCAGCGATGTGCTGTTCTATGTTATTAGCCCAGATCTCACCTACGGGAACTACCATATACACTGGCTGGATCTCGCGATTCTGATTCCCCAGCGTGCTTACAACATGTCAAGATCGTCAGTGCGAACCCAATCTCTTTCAAAAACTGGCGTGACTCCTTTTACGCCTGCCATGTCCATACGCCCACTTACCACCCATCGGCCAATAGAATGACCGAATGCATTCATCGTCAGCTGAAAAGTACCATCGTCACTAATGACGCTAATGCGATTCGAACCGACGACCTTCCTTTTGTCCTGCTAGGCGTGCGGTCTTTCTTGAAGCTGGTCATCGTGCGTACAACTGCAGACCCTTTTTCTGGCACAACGTTGCACTTTCCCGGCAAAATAATTCGCCCCGAATACTGTTTCCGCGTCACCTCCCGGCAGCTATGCTCAGCAGCATCACCTTCTGTACAACCAGCTGCGTCTGACTCGTAGCAAGCGTTCGTCGTGTCGTGAAGTTATTGTCTGCGAAGAACTGCCCACAGCAAGCCACTTCCTACTCTGCGAATGCATCCGACTTATTTATTCCCGCTCCCGTATGACGGCTCGCTTAAACTACTGTAACGAACACAAATACTTTTCAAGTCTCCTTCAAAGGACGTGAAGACATCGTCGTCGCGATTGGAAGCGTCAGGCATGGATATCAATGAACTCGTCATTCATATCCGCCATCGATGACTTTCCTCCTGTTCCTGCCACTGCAACTATGCTGGAACTGTGCCACAACCCACCCGCACAGCAGGTGCAGATGGTTGCGGGCAGGTGCTATTTCTTATGGGCTTACATCAAAGATCACACAGCCGAATAGGACTGGGAAATGTGAGGTCACAGCGAGTGGACACACCTAGTAGATGGACCCCACAAGGAGGCGTGCTGTCGCCGACACTTTTAAACGTGGCCATGATGAAACTCCAAGCCCACCTCGAGAAAATACCGCGGATCAGATATACCTTGTATGCAGGCGACATCACGATATGGACGGTCGGAGGGTACATAGGACAACAAGAGGTCTTACAGGAGGCAGTGGACGTCGCAGCAAGGTACGTGGAGGCATGGAGACTGCAACGCGTGCCGAGAAGCAGGAGCTTCTCGTAATCGAGAAGCGTTCACGGGGATGATCAACAACCCTGGCACCAACCACCCACCTGCGAATTTGGTTCTATAGAAATCTCCAAGGTGTTCAGACTTCGTATCCTCGGCTTACACTTACAAAAGGGCGGGGTCGCAGGAAACGCCGTACAGAACTAGAATACACGACACCGCAGAACTTGTGCATTATGCAACGAATTACCAGCAGGAAGAGGATAATCAATGAACAGGACTTGATCCGACTAGTGATGGCTCTGATTGTGAGCCGGATTCCGTACTCGGCCTCACACTTAAATTTCAGCGATGCGGAAGGGGAGGTACTCGACCGGCTGATACGTATAAGCAAGCGCTAGCTCTCCCACCCGGAAAGGCTACTTTTCGTCTCGAGGAGACAGGGGTGTACAACAAGTTCAACGCAAGGGAAATCTAGAGGCCCAGCTGATAAACCAGAAGAAAAAGCTAAAACGTAATATAGCGAGACGTGTTTTGAAACGTCTTGGATATTCCGTACGGAAGACCAGCGCATACAAAAATTCCAACACGAATACAGGAGACTAGGCAAGTTTCGCCGATTCCCAGGAACATGCATCCGAAATTCCACGTCGGATGGTGACATGCACGAGCGCAGGTGCTCGCAAGGAAGTATGATAACCACCGTAATATCTTGTAGCTAGACGCGGCGAGCACCGCAAGAAGCACCGCATTCTTCCCCAGCGTAGTCGACAATCACTGGACCGAAATAAATGCCTTGTCGGCTTCCAGAGCGAGTTCTACAGAGGCAGAGGAAGTAGCTATAGCTTTAGCCATCACGACGAGACCGCACTGGGAGTGTGTCATAGTTCTGACGGACTCTCAGACGGCATGCAGAAAGTTTTCCAGGGATACGATTTCCAGGGCCGCACTCCGCATCCTGATTGGGGCGCTCAAGCTCACGACACACATGCAAATCGTGTGGACTCCGGGGCATGAATCCCTATGCGGCTATCAGCAGGCACACGCCTACACCCGAGCGCATGAACACCGGGAGCCGCGCGAGGGTCACGCCGAGCAGTTCCACCCCGAGCCCACACCGTTAACCTACAGGCACATCCTACAACACTTTCGCCTTTCACAAAGAAGAGTACAACCGCCTCATAATGCTCTGACGCGAGAGGAATCCGTAATATGACGAAAACCCCAAACAAACAAATATCCACATAAAACTCCAAACAAACAAATATCCAGATTTGAGTCCCTATCATACCGTACACCTTGTGTTGTATGCATATAAATGCCCACACTGCAATCTGAGAACACTTTTTGCGTTCAAATTTTATTACATATGGTCAAGCCACCCTAGTCAAACACACGGAGCATACTGCCATGGAGTAGAATTGCCATTTTGCACACCAGCAAACATAACCTTCAAAGGCATGATGGCCAATCGCTTGACATTGCTTTATATGTTTCATTTACTTTTCACCTGTTTGCTAGGTATGAAGACCACTGCTACAACACTTCATCTGCGGGCGTAAGGATTTATTTGATTGTTTTGAAAATGGCACTGCAGAAACGCAGAAAAAGCAACATTCACTATTGCTTGCTGGGTATCACACCTGCAGCTGGAATGCCAAAAAAAATGTGCGCACGTTGTGTGACGCACGTACATGGGGCACCTTTCCTCTTCAGCTCAACAGAGAACATTGTCATGGTAAATAACATTCCTGCGCTCCTGTGCATTCTGATAGGAGCCCCCGAGCTAAAGCTTCCTCTTTACAGCTATTACTATTTCCATCTATTTGGCCATCCCTTGAGCTTGCACCATAACACCCCATTTTTCATTATTATTTCAAGAAAGCAAATCGAATGTAGACTAACCACCATATTTTCTGCCACAAAACGCACAAAATAGCACAGACAGTAGATAACCTGTGCGCGAACCGGGTGTTGTATTGTTGCGACATTTCGCGATGTCGCTTATGTATCACCTAAATAAATACAATTGAATTTAACAATTACGCAGTGTTAAACTGGGAGAGAAAAAGTCTAAACTAAATAAAAGTAGGAAAGGGAGGAAAAGAATGCAGCAACGAAGATAGAGCATCTGTAAAACGTATAGTCAGTGCATGACAAGGAAACAATTTGTCGGTACATTATTATTTATTTTGACACAGTTGTATAAAACGCCCTTTACAGAAACAACTTCGAATGCTGTACATGTCATGCGACATTTCTTTTCACTGGCCTTATGCTGCGATGTGAGAATTCCAGTCAGCCCAAAAATTCTGGAAAAAAATGAAAGAAAAAACAATAAATGCTGTGCCTAAGGCAATAATGTGCAAAATATTTATGTTATCATATGATGTAGTAGAATTTTTGCGGACAAAACATAGCTTATGAAATGTTATATGAAAAAAAGAATCCTGTACCCTATTTCTCATTCGCGACATGCATGCATATGAACAGGCTTCACTGCGTAAGTGTGCTTTGAGAATTTTAAATTCAAACAGACCATCTAGCTACACAGCTAAATCAAGAATAAAATTCAAGTTATCACGACACGCGAAAACTGCAATTAAACAATTTATCTCACATGTTTGGCAGAATAATTATTTAACACAACAAGAGCAAATGAAGGAGGAACTATCTTTTTTTATATTTTGTGCCGGAAACGTATCTGAATTCTCTTATTGCGTAAAAAATTTACAAGGGTTGAGATGTGTAGCTTTTATTCGTTTACACGTCACTGTAGATAAGGTCATGAAATACATAATTATTTTTCTTCATGCAGATCCAACCACAATTTATTGCACATGGAGCTGGTTCATACAGTACTACTCTATTTATGTTGCATTTTTAGCAGAATTCTGGAGTCCCAAGCCTCTACACGCTGACCAATTTGGTAGTCTGGGCTGATAAGGCCCAGCTTTGGAGTACTTGTCCAATATGTCACACATTATAAAACAGCCTGCATGTGCCTGAGAGACACCACTGACGATACGAAAAACCGTTTTCCTTTTTTTCCCCTTTTTTGTAGGACGATCGACAGGCCGGGTAATAACAATGTGCGCTTTTTTCTCGCCAAATCCGCAGTTCTTGAAATGGCGGAATGGGAGCTTTGCCCTTGCGCGAGCTCCCATAACAGCGCTCATCGCAAAGGCGAGGTAATATATTGGTATTTACGTAAGTAACAATGTGTTTTCAAAAACCCTTTCAGTGGTTGCGATGATTCGATGAATACGTGGAAACTAAAACATGGCCGCTGAGTGCAATAGACTTCTTGCAATATCGGCAGTCTTCAGTATACTGACCAATATGTTGTCTAATATAACATGGGTAATATAATATATTTGTAAATGTCCAATGTAATGCACATTGGCGTGCTCACTACAATAACTTTGAAGCAATATAGAATTTGGTTTTATGGTTTTCTGGTAACCAAAATAACAAATATATAAATACGGGAAAAATTCATTACAGAAGATGTACACCAGGCCTCGGGAGGCTTGAAGAGCAACGTACATAGCTTGCTAAGCATTCCCTTTTTGTGTGTTCGCATCGACGTACGATTCGTTCTTAGGCTCTAATTGGCCAATATTGGACAAAAAATGTCTAAAACACAGTTAATGCGGCTAACCAGCTTTGACTGGGGTTTAGTGGTAGACTATCGCAACCAAAAAAAAACTGTTCTGATATGTGTTTTGAAATGTGTGTGTTTTTCAATTGTTCTGAGGGGCGGTTTGAAAATAAGGTTTGCACATTTCGGAGCTGACCTGTTTCCTCACTGGAGACATCGTATGCAGCGCTGTGGAGGAGTTCTTGCGAGCCCCTGCAATAAAGGTTTTAAGTTACACTCACTGCATACAGTTGACTCAAGAACGTGCTCCACAACACTAAGCTACTACATCTTCTGTCAGAAGAAAAAAAAAACGTGAAAAACAAAACTTGTGAAAAGTGGGCTTGCAGTGTGATAACAATAACAAAGAAGGTTAACATAAAAGGCTAACAGTCAAACGAAGAAGTTCCCGTCCCAAGTCTCCCCTGCACGAAGAATTCGACGTAGTCAGCGAATAGTTTTAACCATCAGAAGTCAATAAGCTTCATCTTACCATTAATCTATTTCATCGATATATAAACGACACAGAAGCTTTTGTTTTCCTATGCCATAATAGTGCTGCTGCCACGTAAGCAGCACTCGAAACTGTGACTTTCTGCTCAGCTGAAAAACCCTATAACTGCTGAGCTGATGCCATACAGCAAGGACAATAGCAGTGAGAAACTAAGGAGCACCTTTTCATATTTTTAGAAAAGAAATGAGCCTTCTGCCATAATGCGGAATTCATGTGGCATTGAGAAACAGTAGGCAAGGTATAGTGCTATATTGGTGCACTCTTGCATAGCAGCAACCTATTACTCAGGTTAAGAGAGTTAATGCGACGGTATTGAGATAAATGTCTAAAACAAAAGTGGCTTTTTGCCACTGTGAAGGCCCGTTTAGGAACATTAGTGTACAAAGATGCAAACATAAAAGGGAGACAAACACCAGCACTGTGCTTTATGTGTGTGCTACATTTTAGCGATAATTCCACTTAACAGGTAACTATGAACAAGTAGCAGAGCAGTTGGTCTTCCCGAAAAAGACAAGGGCTTGCGAACTTTCCTAACCCATAGAAACAAATCAGGTTAATTGAAGTGCGCAATATTATCGTAAACATGGGCACATACTTTTTGAAGTTCGCAGTACCGTATAGCACTGGGGATGTCATTCTTCGAAGGAAACACATAACTTCTTGCACAAAAGCACCGGTCGGAACCAATAAAACGAAAGATACAATCAGTCGGCGCTAAACACTTACATCATTGCCCGTCGTCTTCTGATAATGATGACTGCAATCACAGTTCCAATTAAGGCTATGGCCAACACGACCAGAATTCCGGCAACGATGGGGCCAGAGCTGCCCGATGCTAAAGAAGAAAAAAAAAATAGCGCTTAGTGCACGTAGCATAACTTGCCCCTTGCTGCTACAGCAACAAAATGCCCCTGTATAGGGAACAAGTAGCCTACTAAGACTAGACGACGAAGCAGTCCAACTAAGTAGAAAATTTTTATTTTGAGATACATTTAAACTGCATACAGAAAACCTACTAGGATGTCATGAAAGTGGCTTCCTAAGCAAGAAATTAAGAGTTGACAAATATTTGTCTCTTGGTAAAGATTCGTGGCCTTCCACTTTATATGTGTACCTTCAAGGAATTGAAGGAACAGTGGACTGTTGCATACTGCATTACAATTTCGTCTGAATTTATTAAGACTAAAGTATTTGTCAGGCTGTTTAACTTGAAGGAGAATCAAAATGTGTCACCTTATGTAAGTATATAAATGCTTCTTAACATAATGGGTTCTTCCAATTATTACTATAACTCATTACAGTTTTTGAGCCAGATCACTGTAAATATGACTTCATGATGCAAATACAGCGTTTGCACCTATGATTTGTCAATTTATGACCCTACAATTGCAGATATAAGACAGATGCCGCATTTACACAAGACAAATGATAACTTGGTATGCCAGTAAATCTAAAAAGAAACAGACCAAATAAATTGTCATGAATACAGTCATGAAACTGAATCCCTTATCGTCGATTTCATCAGTGACACAGCATGGATTCCTTACGCGGTGTCGATGACTTATTTAGTTTAGATGAGTGAACGTACCTAGTCTGCGATAATAACAAAGTGCACCCATATTGGCAACTTGCTTTCGTAGTGCGTTATGAGACCAGTTTGCACTAGTGTTCAGGTTATATTGCTATTATCTCAATTTCCGTTAATGCAGGCCTTATGTTCCGCGGGTTTACCTTTGACTGCATCCTTGTCTCCTTCGAAAACACCATTCCTGAAGTACTGGCAGCGTGCTCCCACATAGCCTCCGGTACAGTTGCAAACTGGGCTCCGCTTATTCTGTGTCCACGAGCAGATGCCGCCATGTCGGCAGTAGGAGTCAGGGCACGCTGGTAAAAAAATGAACGGCATTTAACATGCGGATATTCACTTTATTGCGATTAGCATTCTTTGTGATGTCTGTCTGTCTGTCCGTTCGTCGGTCCGTCCAACCGTCTACGTTTAACGTCTTTCACGCTAACTTAGGTCACTAGCGAACCTGTACATGTTACAGGAAAAGGCAAGTGAGAACAATTTCAATTATCCCTTTGAAAAAATGTGACCCATCACAGTTACCGATGACTGCCACACGAAAGTAATGTCGCGATTATAAAGATGTAATAAATTGCTTTAGCGTTACTTTCCTCCCTGCTTTTATTAGCATCAAACAAACACAGTAAATAGTACGAGCTGGCATGGCCAATTTATTGCGCTGTCCGCAGCCTTTCACACGTTTGTTTTTTTAACTTCACTTAGAAATCCTTTTGAAAATTTCCTGACGTGTCTTCTCTAGTTTTCTGGTGACGACATCGGCAGGAACAGCGCAAGTTCACTCGATGAGACTGCTGGAGGGAAAGGCTGCCTTATACCGGACGAACACATTCGCATGCACATTATGGGATATATGAATGGATACTGAATGCCACAGTGGCATGGGTTTCGGTGCCCTATGAAGCGCAGTGCTTCATCTTTGCTGGGACTATCGAGGAAAGTGCTCCTCAGTTGAAACATTTTGTCCGTAGGACCTCCGAATCATATCTTAATGTTCGTGCAACATATATCATACAAAAGTCACATCCACTGAACGTTCAGTTCTGGATATCCTACCCGGACCGTCCCAAAAGTATTGCACATGAATCTTTTTCTTTTTTTTTGGCACACATACGAATATTTGTGCTTCAAGAGTCTTTGCCTTTGAGGTTGCTTGTAACATAATTATGTACTCTTGCATGTTCGAAGCTCATTTCGAAGCTTTTCATGTCTGCAGCTCATGTGTAGGCCCTACTTTGCGAATTTCCTTATGCAATTTACTTTGAACTGTTTAGTTAGTTCAGTGAGGCACATTCACGGGGTGGAAAGCCGAGTAGAATTAGGAATATACTGCACTTCTGCACCTGTGAGTGCGTGTATAACGCAAGCGCTTGATGTATCTGTTCTCGATGTGTGCACGTGTGTTCTGCATACATCCATACGTATAGCATACGTCCGGATATGTACGCATTATGTGCCCGTGATATCCCTCGCCGATGTACAAGTGATGTCTTCAGGACGCGGTAGGTCCGGTCAATCGATCGCGTGAGGAACGGTAACAAAACATTCGGCACATCAATAGGATATCGATGTCCTGGCAGTGGAGACAGAGAGAGAGATAAAGTTCTTTATTAAGAATTCACAGTGTTTAGCCAGAGTATTTTTGCCTACATGCTACTCTGCAGGGAATGGGATGGCCATAGAATATCCATAGGACATCATTGTTGTCACTAGGTCCTGATAAGACAGGCAAATAAATGAAAAATCTTTCATAGATGATTACATGGCATAAACGTCCTAAGTGGCCGTAGCTACCAAGTCATAGAAGCCAAGTTTTCACTTGTCGGCCAGTATCTGGTGGACTTCGACTTTTTGTTCGTTATTCATTTTGACTTTGACTTATTGTATCGGACAACAGCAAACGTTCACTCTCTTTGAAAAGTAGGCTAAATTTGTACTGTAATATTACATAAGGATGTACGAGTATATCATAAAAGATGGGATGAGTTTATTTACAAGATACTGGAGGGTTAGCGTAGCACAAGGGACAGGACGGTCATTCAAGGCCAACAGGCAGCCGCCAGCTCCTCGCGAATTCCTCAACTTTCTTTGCCTTCGGCACCGCTGCGCAGGGTGACAGCTTCTACAAGGGCAGACTGATTATATAGCCCGATGATGGTGCAGTTTCCGTCCAGCAACGTGCATAGCTTGGTTTTCAGTCACTGCTGCTTCTGCGAAATCACTCTTGCGATGACGTATGGCACATCACTCAAACATGAAAGTATGACGTATTAGTCAGTGTTCTTGACAGAAATTTCGTGTACATCCTCTTGTTTTTGTGCAGATGTCAAAAGCCAAAAAACTCCCTAGGGGCAAATATGACGAATGTATGTCGAGTGTCGTAACGAGTCTTGGCATAGTCTTCAGAGGAGAGTGTCCTGATGCAAGCCATTCGACGCGCTTCTTCGGCACGGCATAGGGTCTGGCCTACTGAAGAGTCATCATGTGGGGTCCATGGAAGGATAGTGTCGATAAACCTTTGGTGGGCGGCGGGCACAGAGAAGAAGTGCACATAGCCTGTCACTACGTGACTGGCAATATTGTAAACGTACATTAGACATGGTAAAAGAGAATTCCAATTTTTGTAATCTGTGGAGACATTCACGGCAAGCACGTCTGTCAGGGTGCGGTTCGTATGCTGAGTGAGGCCGTTTGTCTGCGTCTGGCAAGGTGTCGAGTACCGGTAATTAGGTCCACAAAGGCGTAGCAGATCTTCAGCAACGTCCACCGTAACCTACCATCCACAATCACTAATGACAGTGCGTGGAACACCGTGACGGATAATGACGGAGTGCAGCAGTAAAGAAATTGCTGTACTCAGTCACTGCTGCTTCTGCATAAAAGTAAAGACGGAACGTCTTCTGCTGTAGCCGAAGCAAGCACCGCCGTCTCAGTACACCGGGACACATAGTCGACACTATATTTCGGCGAAACCTTGTAGTAGACTTAGGGAAGGGACCTAGCAGGTCCACAGCAACTTATTCAAAGGGCAAGGTTGGCGGCTTACCTGGCTGCAAAGCACCTGCAGCACCTGCGACTGCTTATGGCGTTGGCAAACAGCACAACGGGAAACGTACTGCTGCGCTGTCATCCAGAGGTCAATCGAAACGCTGGCGCACTCGGTGCAGTGTCCGAGCAAATCCAAGGTGGGCTGACATGATATCATCGTGCATGGCGCGAGGGCTAATTGGCGCCCATGTCTGGGGAATCACGAGGAGAATTTGAGCGCTTCAGCATAACACATTCATTTTATACTATAATCGTGAAAATGAATGAAAGATGAGTCCTGTGCAGATGACCGAGCGGCGCCAAGAATTGTTCTGATGTAAGTCATGCTTTGCCCCAGACTTGAAGGCAATGGCATTAGGAAACTCTGCGGGTATGGCACGGAGGTATTCACCTACGTCAACATCCGTCACTGGCGTACTTGCTGACGGAAGGCGAGATAAACCATCAGCATCGGTGCTGTGTGATAGAACCGTCTTGTATGCGAGATAAAAGTCGTATTCTTGAAGCCCTAAAGACCACCGAGCTAATCGGCTTGATGAGCTGCGTAGTCCAATCAACCAGCAAAGAGAATGGTGGTCTATCACCACCCTGAAGTGGCGGCTGGCCAAATGGGATCGAAAGTAGAGGATGGCGAAGACTACCGCAGGAATTCAAGTTCTGTTACGGTGTCAATCCGCTCCGCCGTGGTAAGAGCACGGCTTGCGTAGGCAATTACTTGCTGGCGCCCGCATGTACAGGCAATTACTTGCTGGCGCCCGCCATGTACGTTTATGAGTATTGTCCAACGCACACGTCACCAGCATCCGTGGGAAGCTTAGTTCGGTCTCAGCGTCAAAGTGACGCAACATTGAACCTGAGGTGTGCAGAAATTTTAGTTGGCACAATGCAGACTGACACACAGTAGTTCATATGAACAATCTGACCTTCTGAAGTAGTGAGATGAGCGTCCTTAATGAAAGCACTTTACGAAAAGCTTAATTCTGAACACAGACCAAGGAAGCAAAGGAGGTCTTTTACTGTCTTCGACTGGTTGAAGTAACGAACTGCTGCAAGCGCCTAGAGGGACGGGGTGGATGAGTTTGCCATCGAGGAAGAATTACAACGCAAGGGTATGACACTCGCCAAAGTGACATTATTTTACAGTTTAGAATCAAGAGGAAACCAAGAGGTGCTGCACATGACCTACCTCGGAAACATGAGTGCGTTGCTGGCTGGAACTGCTATTCAAAAAGTGTGAACACGACTTCACCAAAGCATTCTCAAAACAGAGATGCGTAATCGCCCTCTTAATGAGTTTTAATTTGTGGAGATAAACAGAGGAATAGGCTTTCTAGCTCATGGTTCATAGCACCAGCCCGAATGGTTGTCAGTAAATATGTACCTAATACCCAGGAACCGGGTGCTTGCGTTGCTGTGTAGTTCATGCGGAATTAGCAGAGCGTTTAAACATTCTTCAGGAACCGGATACTTGTGTTGCTGGGTAGTTCATGCAGAATTAGCAGAGATATTAAGCATTTTTCAGCGATGGACAGTACTTTAGAGGCTCCTCAATTAAATCTGATGAGTTGCTATCTAAACGAAACAAAAATATAATCGATGTACCTAAAACCTATGAACGCCTTCTTATGTGGAAGTTGAGTGGCTAGTCTTTTGTACAGGTGCGATAGAAATAAATCGCTCAGTGCTGAGGCCATACATCATCCTGTGCATATCCTGCTTTTGCAAATAGCAACTGTTCTCGCACCTAATAAAGTCAGACTTAAAATAATACTGTAAGAGCGCTAGAAAGTGCCCTCACAGACGTCAGGTCTCAGGGCTGCCACGCCAACGTGGTAATACTTTACACATAAATTAGTATGTCGTCATGAGGCAACGACTAGTAAAATTCAGTAATGTCAATTAATAAGGCGCTTAAATTGTTCTCGGGATGCGATCTCACAAAGCGCGATATCTCGTCAGAACACGAGGCTTTTTGCATACGCAGTAGGTTGCCGATTGATTTCCTTGCAAACAAGAGAAACCTGAAAAGTCGCAGTTTCCCCCGAAAGGCGAAGCATCGATTGCGATACCAAATTATCAGACAGCCATACCAAGTAAGGATAGTACTCTTATCGGCCATATCAACTTGAAAACACTCGCCTGGTAACTACAGTAACAAGGATGTTGTCAGCGCGCACAGCAAACATGAACACATCTTATTCGATGACCGCGGACACTCCCTGTTAGAACGCTGGCGTGAGGAAACGCGGCAGCAGCAGCGAGCGAAGTGATACTCGTGCTATCTATTGCTCCAGCGCAAAGTGAACGCCGAGGATACAAAGCACGCACTAAGCTACGACCCGCCGGCACAACTAGACTTTTCCCCAACGCACGTCGCTCTCAAGATACGGCCGCACGACCGCACGCAGCCGTCGCATGCACAATTGGTGCCGGAGTAGAACGCCGCCCCTACCCTTCTCTCTCTCCGGTCACTCGCAACGTGAGGTGCCTAGCACGCCGCGGAAGACGGCGTACTTCCTCTCAGCTTCTGTCCCTTTCGCGCGTGTGAGATTCAGCCGTGATCGTCATCTTTCTCTCGCACATACAGCGTAGGACTTTCGCCAATGGTGTTACCGCCCTTCGAATTTGTACGGAACCTCACGGTGACGACGACACCGACGGAAGGAATGCGCTTGGAGTGTCGATGTAATTGCTACCGCAACAAAAAGAGTCCGAAGGATATGCTTACAATCGAAACACACTTGTGCACCATGTGCAGACTTGGCTTTTCGAGCACGGCCACGTCATGACTGATTACCTCCGCTATCCTCGTACCGCCAACAATGACTGCTGTGTAAACTAAGAAAAGGGGAAAAAATCTGTTGATATGTAAATTGATGCTAACTGACCTCTTGCATGCATCTAAACTAATTTTGCCCATTTCTCTATAATGAAAGTATTCTGCAATTTAATAGGCCAAAACTGTTTTCACCTCTTAAATGCCCATTGGCTTGAGATACTCATATGGGATACTTCTATAACTACACATTTTCATATCAGCTCCTACTAGTTTGCACTAATTAATTGGCTAGCGTGTCGAGGCCGCAAAGAAGGCGTACTGCTATGACACCCCATAGTTATTTTGCATGCTGGCGCATATTCAAGTAGTGCTTGAACAGAACGATTTACCAACGTTATTAGCAGCACCTGGAACTCCGATGTTGAGATTTTTGATGGCAAGTTGGATTTTAGACTTCGCCGTGGTCCCACTTTGTGCATCGCATGTATCCGATAAAAGAGCCTCGTTCAAAGATGGAGTGTCGTACAAGTACAGCAAAACCGCGTTCATATGTTAAAAAAGAACGCGAAAAAAACGTACTAACCAGAAAAACGTACGATCCGAAGTAATATTTAAAAAAATTGAAAGATACAACTATTGTTTACATCTACGTACTGCGAAGCGTCGCGCGGATCGTAGTGGCACGAGACGCGGACGCGCATCTAGCTGGTGGTGCTCGAGCGGCCCGAGACGCGTTTTGTTGTTTTCCTTTTGCCCAATATTTTTAAGAGGGCGACGGGAAACCGAAACGAACGAGATCTCGTGGGCGATGCCGGATGCAGCCAAAGCGAAACGTGATACCCACATCGTGCCGCCTGCCGCAGGGAACGGCGGTGCGTTTGGATTGTCGCCTACTAAAGGTTTGCAGTACGCTACCAATGACACTACGCACCACGCGCAGCAAAACAGATAAGATGCTTATCGGAATAGGTTTGGCGCTGATAACTGTGAATGCCGCGCTCGACGACCGGGGCGGAGATTTGCTGGTACCTGAATAAGAAACTGTGCGCGCCGTCATTTTCACGTGAGATGGGGAGCTATATACTGTCCTCGATCACGCGCGCCTCACGCCTTTTCGTGTTCAGATGGGATCTAGCGGCAGGAAAACGTATACCATCGCAGTATGCAGCAGCGTTTTCGTTATCGCCTATTAAAAGCGTGCGCTACGCTTCCTACGGCACCACGTGCTGGGAAACACATAGGGTAAGGTGCTTATCGCAACAGGATTGGCGGTGATATCTATGAATGCCACGTGAAATGACCAGGGAGAAGACTTGCTGGTACCGGTCAACTATATGCTGTTCTCGATGGCGCGCGCCTCGCGCATGTTATTGTTTACATGGTACCTAGCTGCAGGAAACCGCATCATACGATCGCAATGTGGCGACGTATGAACGTCAGTGGGAAAAAAATGTGCTTTCCGCGAACGCATAAACCGGTAAAAGATGAGCGTAACTCTTCTGGGTCATTGTTTGTGTTCTTGATTGCGAACGTTGGCACCGGGAAAAAGAACGTAACGGGCAGGCATGAAAGAAGTTCTACTGTATTCAGATGAGAAGCTGCGTTACGACAGCGGCTATCACATGAAAGTACATGTCACAACACGCACACGCTGAACCTGAAATTTGCCACAGGGCGTTACTTCAACTGTAGCACAAGCAGCAGGTCCGCGTTTTTTTTTTTCACACTAAGATCCAGCCCATCATCGCCTGGGAAAAAAATGAAACTGTCTCGGGCAAAACTTCGAGGACACACCATTGCACTCGCAACAGCTTTGCGATGCGGAGATTCGCAATCCGTGTGGCTCTTCGGCGCCAATCTTCTGGTGCAAGCGGAAATTTCACAAAGAAAATGGACTTGTCCGTCCATCTTGCTGATGAACGCTGCCACAAGCAGCACGATTTCTTGGCTGTAATGCGTTTCTTACGCTGCGGCACCATCGTTCTAGAAGCGCACCTGATCACAGTATTACGCCTATACGAGGGCTACGGAAGGAGCGTCTGCTTCGATCTTCGTGCGAGGTTTCCTGCGCTTGCCGCTAAGTTTGACATTAATCTCTGGATGAGCGCATAGCAACCAGCGCCTTAGAGTCTGTCGTGATGCAGTGGCCAATCACGGGGGATACTGCATCTCACCCTGGAAGTTTTGTGAATACTTAAAACTGAAATTCCTCCTTCGAAGAAAGTGAGAGCTGTCTGGGAACTCGTGAACGCCTTCAAAAGTGAACACTCTTCACCCCACACCGCCCCTCCCAAAGAGAACTATTACTTAATGTTAAATTCAGAAAAGCGTATTATTTATCGCATTACCTGATGCTGTGTTTTAGTATATTGGAGCATCTATCTAATAAGCTAAGCTAGACATCTGAAAATGTAATCAAGAAAATTTTTGTGAATAACGTGAGAATTTTTATGAGTGACGTTATACTTTCCGAAAGTTGTCAACTAATATTGAACTCGTGGAAGTCAAATGTTTACCACACCTCATTCCTTTCCTATACTCACCCCCACAGAGAGATTCATCAGCACTGCCGAAACAGTCTTCATGACCATCGCAGAGGAGGAAACGTGGAAGGCAAGTGTCAGGATACTTAGTTGGACAATAGAACTTATCTTCGCTACATAGGTTGATGCTCTTCTCACCTGTAAGATAGAAAGCGTTGATGTATGTATTATAAAAAAAATGGCACAATTGAGCTCGATGGGCGAAACATTGACACCGACAGCAGTACTAATATATGGCACAATGTATGGCGCACAGTCTTATGGGCACTATGAATTACAGCAAACGTTCACTCTCTAAATGAACACGCAAGGTGTGATGCACACAAGAACACTCATAAAGAGGGTCCTATCGATGATAAAGAGCACACGTGGCCATCAATGAGAACATGCAGATGTGGAGACACTGCGTTTCTTTTGTTGAGAATGAAATAGAGCTTGCTCATGAAGATATGTATATTCTGTGTAACATTAACTGGGTGCGATATTTAAGACGTAGTCATAATTCTCAATAATTCTCAAATACTTGACAACATGTGTTGCCATGGTAGTCTGCAGTTTGTATGCTTGTTGCAGTGCATGTATATTAATCATTGCCAGTGTCCTTCCGTACAGCGGGCAAAGGAAGCCGCCGGGGGGCAAGTACTCTCAGCCGTAACCTGGGCGGGTGCCCGAGCCCACTACGGCGCGAATATTTCTGATTCGAACTAAAGTCTTCTCACTCACTCCTTCCGATTTAAACGGTAAGCAACGCTCTAAAAACATTAAATGGAATGGCTTTGACCAGTATTCTTTTGTTGCCTGGAGAGAGAGAGAGAGAGAGATAGAGATGCAAATCAGAGAAAGGCAGGGAGGTTAACCAGAGTTAAAGCCTCCGGTTTGCTACCCTGCACTAGGGGAAGGGAAAGGGGAAGTAAAGACGGAAAGAAGAGTGGGACAAAAATAAAAGCCTGAAGTTTGTCATTCACCTATAAGATAGTTCTGACCCGTCTTCTTTTGTTACTTTCTTCTTTACTGCGAACAGCGTAATTGAAATTGAGTGCCTTTTTGACACAAAACGTACAACTCGTTCTTCATGCTAGGTAATAAAGTGTTACCATTTTGTTATCAATTACTTGCAGTGAATAATTAGGAAAGCTACATACAAAGCAAAGTTCCGAACAATAGGAAAATTGTGCTTTTGTTGTAGATTCATAGCTATGATGAACTGATAATCAGAATGTGAAAACTATTTCATCGAAAACTATTCCGTATGATATATGCTTCACGCTCAAGGACCGCTAGATCCGTCATTCAAAGGACGTTGAGAGATGGGCTTGCATTGACAATGTGTTGTAGAAAGCAGTAGTGAAAGTAGCCATAGCAGATCATATGGGATTTGGAGCCTAACCTTTTAGGAGCACCTTGGCCGACAATGGTGTTGTTCGCTTTCGTTAAACCATAAAGGTTCTTGAAATACGTTTACGCTCAGTACCTTAGTGGTTGTGGCAGTCAGCTGCTAAGTTCGAGGACGTGGGTGTTATCTTTGCCACTGCAACCGCAGTTCGATGGAGGACAAATGCAAAAACGCTCGTGTACTCATATTTTTGTGCAGGTTACAAAACGCTAGTTGGTCGAAATTATTCCGGATCCTTCACTATATTGTGTCCCTTATAATGAGATCGTGGTTTGGCACGGGAAACTTCAGAATTTATTATTTTTGCATGTGCCGAGTAATAATTTTTGCATGTGCAAAATAACAATTTTTGCATTCGAAAGCACCAAGCATTTCCTCTTTCTCACCTATTGTCCAAATGTGGACGAAGACGCTGGTCATATGCAAGAGAGTGTTATACCTCGATAATACAGGGTATTTTCTGGACAAAAAAGAAAACGGCTATACGCTGACCTAGGGAAGTACTTACTGCATATTTCATCGAGTCCATTAGGACAATCAGAAACGCCATCACACAGCAACAAGGCGGGTATGCAGGTTCCGCCATCTCTGCAGCTAAATTCACCGCGAGAGCACTCCGATGATGGTTCTGTCGAGTGTGGGCCTGGTGCTGCAGTTGACGCTGTTGTTAATTTAGCCCCTGCTGATGGAGTTGCTGGTTGCTCTGGAAGGTAGAAACAATACTAGCTCGTTACAGCGCTCAAAATAAAAGTTCGGTATGACAGATCTACATAAGTTGTCATCAATGCAATTTTGCAGAGAGCGGGTATTTGTTGAAGATGGACGTGTTGTTATTTTATCAGCAAAATCAAACAGCTTTTTCTCTACCTCGAGTGGTATCGCAGAATGAAAAAAGTAAAAGTGAATTACCAGCGTCGTAACGCAAGTGGAGAAAAGTTGTGCATGTAGAAATGTAACACACCAGTTACAAACGACGTTACAGGTAAGTACCCCCGTGGCAAGACGACAGCGTGCGATTTTTTTGTATGATTGCAAGATTCGCGCTTTGATCGAACTATGGTATATATGCGGGATTATCGGATCTTTTGTTGCAAATGAATAAGAATGTCCCACGTCTACTAAGAGTGTTTTTTTGCGCAATTCCGCGCATCGTACATAATTAACGACAGCACGCGCTTTTTCTGTATATTACGTCTGATCAATCGCCAGCATCCCGGCTTGTGAGTCGAGGTTGTTTCTTTAGTGTGTTTGCCAGACTACTCAGCTTGCACAAATATTTCCACGCATAACAGCGCATTGTGAGTAAGTGTCAATGAAAGTTTCCTGGATCTAGTTATGTTGGGGCCTATGGCACCCCCCCCCTCCCATGCAATGTCTTATACACTATATAAAGCATGCTACAGAGAGCATGCTGCACTTCTTCCACAGATCTTAAGCAGCTAGTAATAAACTCAGAAATGCTTAGAGGGCAATTTATTGATATGCTGATACCCTACTAGTAATAATAACGTTTTATCTAAGCCATATTAATGTATAATTGATCCTAACGGCAAAAGCCAGAACTTTTCCCGTTTGTTTTCCCGAAAGAAATGGCGTCTTCAATAATTTCTCGCATAACATACTGTTTTACAATTCGAAGGTGAATGCTCATTAACCTAAAGAAAAAAATCACGACATCGAAGGCCCAGAACATGTCCATCGCCTGTTGGTAGCTTTCCTACACTGTTTCAAGTCATTCAAAGACGACAAGAGCAACCACTTATTGCGAACATTTTTGATGAAGCGAGAAGGCTTCAGAACTACTCAGTGCAGCCATAGCTCATTGACTGGCAGTGTTCGTCGGAACTAAATGCGATGCAACCGGAACATCGCCTGCTTAGGTTTTTCAGAAAGCTTCAACTGCGCAAACACAGCTAACAATATCTTGTGGCGTCTGTCTTCGGAAGTGCGTATCTAAGTGAGCAACCATTTGCTCTTTTTAATGACTACATCTGAGCTAGAGTTGCCTTGAACTCGACCATTGGATGCGGTTCCTCTGATTGGGAAGTAACTTCACATTAGAAAAACAGTACGCGGAAGACAGCGGTGTTGTCAAAGGGGCTGACCTTTCGGCTTCCACACGGAAGCATTGCCTACTACGGATCACAAATGCAGTTAACAGGATTTCCAAGTCTAATCCATAATGTCACGGCGTTTGAGAACACCATTATTGTGGGCATAAGTTTTTTTCTGTACCTAATATGAAGAACAAATTTCCGTCATACTTGCACAACGTCAGATTATACGGCTTGCCTTGGAGCGCTATGAAGCGCTGAGACGAAGCACAGATGGCTTTTCTATAAGCAAAAGTTGCAGCATTTCCCCTAATCGCATAGGCTAGTTTTGAGTGGTCCAGCCCTCTGTCATAAGAAAAACTACCTGAAATCTAACCTACGCCAAGAAGTGGCCTTAGCAATCAAATGTTTAGGAAAATTTGACAAGCATTCGCTTTTCTTCACTTGAATAAATGTTCTATGTGACAAGTACACTAATATGCGTCTTTTACTGTGCCGGCAAGGTAGAGATGTGTTGCAGAATTCAACCGAAATTTTATATTCGTAGAAATCCCCAAAGGTACTCATAACGCCTGACGGACTCCTCAATATGACCAAAAGTGAGGAATTTTTATGTTTTCCTCCCTTACCCATGCCGCTGCAACTAACGTCCTCACCTCACCCTTACATTGAAAAATTTAACCACCTTTCCTCACCCTCATCTTCATTTATGATAATATTACCCACCCCCCTTCACCATCACCCTTACGAGGAAAACACTACCATCCTTCTCTAACCTACCGTTTTCTACAATTTCAAATAAACTATTTGCTTGACCCGTGAGCTTAGTTAACAACACGGATTTTCTAGGGCCATTCCTGCTGTCAAAGCTTGCCACATTGGTTTGCTTTTAGGCGCTTGACCATAGGTCGGAAAAATAAACGGCACTTACCCAGACTCAGACTCACTGAAATTCTACTCAGCCGGAATAACTGGGACTCAGTCTTGTCAGAACTATACTCAGCCAGGCTCACTCGGACTCAGTAACCTGATCTATACTTGACAGGGCTCCCTAAGACTGAGCCTCACCAAAATTCTACTTAGCCGAGTTCTCTCGGACTCAGACTCCCGAATATACTACTCAGCCGGGTTTACTTGGACTCAGACTCACCAGAACTATAATTAGTCAGGCTCACTCGGACGCCGGCTCACGAAAAGTCGACTCAGCCGGGCTCACTTGGACTCCGAGTTATCAGAATTATACTGAGCCGGGATGATTCGGACTCAAACTCAGCAAACTTCTACTCAGCCGAATTCACTCGGACTCACTCATTCAGTTACAGAAAGGTCTTCTTGACCCAGAGATCTCACAAACTCGGATTTTCTCTTGAACTGAACATATTGCTACGGAATAGTATTACCGATGACGAAGAGGCGAGCAGTAAGAAGACGACGACGACGATTGGAGGCTAGCGCGGGCTGTTGCCTCTTGGCCAAGTGCGGCGTATTACGTTGTAAATATACTTGTATATAGCTTTTCATCTGCGTCTCCTTACGTAACATATCTGGTGCAGGTGGACTTTCCCTGTACCTCGTCACGGAGCTTCGCAGTGGACGGTACGTCGAGCCTAGCTTCATGGCTCCCGGCGATGACAACTCGAGTCAGCCGCCTCCGACACCTGCTGCCACTTCGACGACCTACATCACTCTCCCTGCTCCTCGTGATCCTGGTGTATTCTCGGGCAAAGATGGGGAATACGTCGACGACTGGATCAGCCTGTACGAACACGTCAGCCGCAATAACCGGTGGGACCCTACTATCATGCTCGCAAACGTAGTCTTTTACCTCGGTGGCACACCTCGAGTTTGGTATCGGACGCACGAAGAGGAGCTCACCAGTTGGGATTCGCTCAAGCAAAAGCTCCGAGACTTGTTCGACACCCCCTACGGTCACAAACTTGCCGCGCAGAAGGCGCTTTCCGGCCGTGTGCAGACGTCAACAGAGCCCTATGTCACGTACATTCAGGACGTCTTGGCTCTGTGCTGCAAAGTTGATGCACACATGACTGAGTCAGACCAGGTATCCCACATCCTCAAAGGCATTGCCGATGACGCCTTCAACTTGCTCGTATTCAAAAACGTCGCGACGGTGGATGCTGTTATAAAAGAGTGCCGCCGCCTGGAACTCGCTAAAAGCCGACGTATCGATCAGCAGTTTGCCCGTTTGCCCAACACCCCAGGGAAATCTTCCTGTGCCGACGCTCCTCGTCCCAACAACACTGGCGATATTACCAGGATCGTCCGGCGTGAGATTGAGGCCGCCTATCCGGCTGCCTTCGACTCCAGCCCCACCAACGCACCTGCAGTCACGGTTTCCCTGATCCAGGCAGTTGTCCGCCAGCAGTTCGAAAACATGGGCCTTCACACCATCTGCTCGGCCCATCGCCCTGATACCCATCCGGCTTCTTCGATTCCGCCCCGTCCCGCATCTTCTTACCCACCACGTTTCCGCAACCCAGCTGAATGGCGCACTGCTGACGACAAGCCCATTTGTTTTCACTGCCGTCGCATCGGGCACATTTCTCGGCACTGTCGAAGTCGCTGGACTTCCCCGACCCGGTCTGCTTCTACTGCCTACTCTCGCCCCTCAGGTGGCCCTTCTCGTCCCTATGCCGCACGCTTCGATAATGCCGCCACTGACTCTCCTGCGCCGAAACGCCCCTATTCTCGTTCACCTTCGCCCCAACGACAACAATCTCGCTCTCCCCAGCCCCGTCGCTCCTTTTCGCCGACTCCCTTCGGACGCCGCTCCCAGCCGGAAAACTAGATTAAGCAGCGCCTCGAGGTGACGCTGCATTGCTCCCTACGCCGCCAAATCCTCCACTGACGTTGCCCACTCATCTGAACCTTCTTGACGTGCAAGTCGACGGTGTTCCTGTATCTGCTCTTATAGACACTGGGGCGCATTTGTCGGTAATGAGCGCGGACTTTCGTACCCGCCTGAAAAAAATAATCACGCCCGCCACGACACATGTTGTCCGTGTCGCCGATGGCGGAACAGCCCCCGTAATTGGTATGTGTGCCGCCCGTGTCTCCTTCGCCGACCGCTCCACAATTGTGCTATTCACAGTCATCGCCCACTGTCCCCACGACATCATCCTCGGCTTAGACTTCCTCTCCGCACATTCTGCTCTCATCGATTGTTCCGCCAGTACTCTCCGCCTTGACCTGCCTGTTCTGGATCCCACTGAACCACACCCCAGTCGCCTCAGTTCCGTCAACTTCGTTCACTTGCCAACTAGGGCACTGACTTACGCTAACCTAGCGTCATCCCCACCAGTGCCCGACGGTCACTATATCGCGGCTCCTATACAAGACGTCCTCCTTACACACGGGTTCACGGTACCTCATACCGTTTTATCTATTACGGCTAATTGCGTCTGCCTGCCAGTGGTCAATTTTGGCTTGACGACACAAGTGCTGCCACGCGGGATGTCTCTGGCCCAGCTTTGCTCATTCGAGGATCACTCAATAGCATCTATTGAGGTAGACGGCAATTCAGCCGATCCTCCTCTACCATCTCAGTCGACAACTTGTACCATCGCCGACTTACAGAAAACGATTGCGCCCAACATGCCGTCCGAGCACGCTCGTGAGCTCTACCGTGTTCTGTTTTCCTACAACGATATTTTTGACTTTAACGATCGTCCTTTGGCCCAAACTACAACTGTTAAACATCGCATTAATACCGGCGATGGCCCTTCGTCATCGGTAATAGTATTACCGATGACGAAGAGGCGAGCAGTAGGAAGACGACGACGACGATTGGACGCTAGCGCGGGCTGTTGCCTCTTGGCCAAGTGCGGCGTATTACGTTGTACATATACTTGTATATAGCTTTTAATCTGCGTCTTCTTACGCAACAATATCAACGATAAAAATGTGTTCATATCAGGTTAATATGTAGGGAATGCAGAGTGATTACAAACGCGAATAATTTAGATAAAGAGTATGCACGAGAGCGGCTATTATACGAGAAATTGCATTATACACTCTAAAACAAGATTACACCCTTTTGCCACGCAACAATAATCGTCACATGTGTTGTCCGCATTTCCTTTCTTTAACGCTGCGAGCCCGGTACTTTCCAGTAACGAATGGCATGCGCGTTATCAGCCTGGCATAGCATTCCCGACAGGAAAGTAGCGGGTGCGGCGTTTTCAAGAAAGAAAACGCAAGCAAGGCAGATGACAATTATTGTTGTGGGGCAGATATACACCTCAAAGGGTGTACTTTTTGTCTAAAAGTGTGCATTGTTCACCATGTTTTCATGTATCAGAAATCAGAAATCAGTATGGCGCACGACCTTAGAAGAGCTGAATTTATTTCACCTAAACATAGGATGTGCAAAAGTGTTCCGTAAAGAATACGCGAATTCTTATTTGGTTTTATGTGAGTGCGTTCATGCGTGCTGTGTGCACACGCTTTTGTTTCTGTAGCGCATGCGCGTTTTTCACAGTTCGGGAGAGATCACGCTCCTTTCTTTCTAGCACAGTGCTAAATGAAGGCTTGCCTTCTAAGGAAAAATTTTCCCTGCTGCAATTGTGCACAAAGAAGTATGACAATACGTTAAGTCACTTATCCACGATTTAGTATCGAAACGCTTGAGGTCCAGCTCGCTGTAATGTTTTTGTGAAGCATCGGCCATAACGCTATAAGCGCTGATAATTTCTTAAGTACTGTTTGGTGCAAGAAATCAACCACAGCTTCGTCTATGACAATATAAGTACCTTAATTGCAGATGCCAAGATTTAGCAGTGACATTGCTGACAACCATATTTGCTGTCAATCGCGCTGATCGCGTGCATCAAACACGGAGGATCGAAAAGACATAAGAGGGAGCTTCACGTGATCATCTTGAAACATAGTCATAAAAATGTATAAAAAGGCTCGTGGGAACTAAGCCCCCGCCACCTGATGCGTAAGCGATAATTTTTTATTTGTGATTACGAAGGCAAAATAAGCACAAGTTCCTCAGACTACTCACAGAATGGTCTTTTTGCTCAGAACTTACTCGGACTCATACACACCACTATTATGCTAGGCAGGGTTCACTGGGACTAAGACTCATCAAACATTTACTCAGCCAGGAGGCTGACTCATTCCCACTCAGAATCATCATCATCATCATCATCATCATCATCATCATCATCATCATCATCATCATCATCATCATCATCATCATCATCAGTCTGGTTACGCCCATATGCCCATTTTTTTTCTTGATTTCAACTAAGATGTCATTAACTCGCGTTTTTTCCCTCACCCAATCTGCTCTTTTCTTATACCTTAACGTTACACCCATCATTCTTCTTTCCATAGCTTGTCGCGTCGTCCTCAATTTAAGTGGAACCCTTTTCGTAAGCCTCCAGGTTTCTGGTCCGTAGGTGAGTACTGGCAAGACACAGCTATTATACACTTTACTCTTGAGGGATAATGGCAACCTGCTGTTCATGATCTGAGAATGCCTGCCAAACGCACCCCATCCCATTCTTATTCTTCTGATTACTTCAGTCTCATGATCCGGATCCGCGGTCACTATACCTGCCCTAAGTAGATTTATTCCCTTATCATTTCCAGCGCCTCGCTACCTATCGTAAACTGCCGTTCTCTTCCGAGACTGTTGAACATTACTTTAGTTTTTTGCAGATTATTTTTAGACCCACTTTTCTAGGTCTAAAGATTAATCTGCAGAAAACTAAAGTAACGTTAGACCGTCTCGGAAGAAAACGGCAGTTTAGGATAGGTAACGAGGCGCTCAGACTCACTAAACTACAACTCACCCGTGCTCACACGCACTCAGACACATCAAAATAACGCACCGCGTAACAATGTTAAGACGTTTCCTTCTTTTCGTAGTGGTAAATCCTCCGACGGCGTTCATTTTGTAGAAATACGAAATGCCACTTAAGATGCGAACGTTACCAAAGCTTATCTTCGTGAGTGCATGCTAGCCCTGGTTG
This sequence comes from Dermacentor andersoni, assembly GCF_023375885.2. NCBI lineage: Eukaryota > Metazoa > Arthropoda > Arachnida > Ixodida > Ixodidae > Dermacentor > Dermacentor andersoni. The sequence goes on along the minus strand of NC_092817.1, from coordinate 145,142,472 downwards.
CTTAGAAACTAATGGTGATTTTGTCAAGGATGAGGTCACGTCTTCAATTTATACCACCATGGTTGCATATCGGCAGTGGGCAAAATAAAAAAAAGAACATCAGTATCAATTACTACACTTCGCTAGTAGTTACATAAGCCTACATTATTGCATCGAAAACGCGAAGGAAATATTTTTCCACTAATAAGTACATTTATTAACAGCATGAAATAGACTAATTTTTTACAATGGATGGTCCATAAATATATGTACTGAGTGCCAACATGTTTCTAATAAATGGCTAGCTGTGTTTTTTATGCAGGATGTGTCAGGCTGGTCTTGGAGATTTGAAAATAGAAAATTTGTCGGGATTCATGAATATGTACTAAGCAACTACGAGTTAATCTGTTCAACTTTTCTGCTCTGCTAATTCTTGAAAATTCGTACAACTCGATGTTGTGCAGCTTAAGCTCAAACACGTAAAGAGAAGCTGAAGAGTCTGTCGAATTCAATAAGACGCTCGTATACGGATGCGGGAACCTTATAAACCATGAAGGTTAAATTTGGGGGGGGGGGGAGGGGGTTTAACTTAGGAGCGACGCAATCGTCGGTTAAAATTGCGCTGTAGCTCCGCCCCCCGTCGAGCGCCGCGCGCTGCTGCTGACGCTGACGATGCGAGCGGAGACCGGAAACCGCGGCTTAGTGACGTCAACACTGGTGTTCCGCTCCTTCGCAGTCTCCGCGACCGTGCCTGCCCGGGCTTATTTCTGCGTGCGTGCAGTCCTAATCTGCTTCGCTCGACCCTACATTCCTTTATTTGTGTGTATATAGGAGTGGTAGTTGATGTACGCAGCATCAATTAAACTTGTAGGCCGATCATGCCGGCGTTCTGTGCAGCCTACGCTTACACGAACACCAGCGGCCGCGACGATGTTCCGATGTTCCATTAGTTCCTGCAAGACAAGAAGCTGCTGTGAAGCGAAACAACTTCAAGCGCTTAAGAACAACAGTGTTGTGCTCTAAACACTTCCGGGACGATTACTACCGGAGTTTATCAATAATGCGTGCTTTGGGTTCTCCTAAAAAAAAAAGAATAGTTAGCACGCTGAACGGAAGGTGCATGTTTATCGCCCACCCTTGACGCAGGTTTCATCGCCAAGAGCCGTGAATTTTCTATTCGCACGTGTGTTGTGAAACAGCCTGCATGCAGCTACCATAACGCAGTGCAAGCGTAAAGCTTGCATGTGTTGGAAAGCCTGCTCACGCCAAGACGCTGCGCTGCCCCTTCTCTCGCACACATAAGAAACCGACCATCTCACGTAGCCGACGGAATTCGCCGGTTACGAGTAGCGTGCGGATGGCGCGCTGATGAAGGTTCTATACTACACGTGCTACAACAGCCGGTAAACTTTTCCCGCGTTTAAACCGTCTGTGTAGATTGCCGACAGCTTTGGGGCAGCGCACAAATGCTGAAGATCGCATCACCGCTTACGTTCTACGAGGAGGCATGCAGGAACAAAACACTACACTTGTTTGCCCGGAAACGTACTCACTGGAACGCTGAATGCAGCTTAGCAAAAAACATACTCGCCAAAGAACATTTCCAACACAAGGAGATGCTAACAATTCGCCTTCGTTCGCGTGGAAAGCAGTGCTTGCACCAGCATTTTTTGCTTCTTGGAGAGGCCGGCTCTTCGCAATCGGCTCGTACGTCTATTATGTAGAATTATGTACGTACGTGTAGTATGTACAAGTATAAACCCCTTACAAGTGATCTTGCACGCGACAGCGACAGCGCTACAAGCGAGGCGATGGCTGTCGCGTTCACTCGTCGTCAGCAAGCCGAACTCCACGCGAACGACGGCTTTGAGCGACGACTTCCCGGTATGAGGGCAGCAATATACGCGCCGAAACTAGCGTGACGCATGCTTTATCAATTTAAGTTGATGTATTTTACTGAAGAAGGAGCACAAAATATTTCTGAAGGTCTTGCACTAGGTTCTTATTCTTGCACGTGTAAAATTCAATAGTTTGCTCGTTCCGTGCGACAAACAGTAGTATTTGAGTTATGTACATGCTGTTTCGGCTTCCCACAATTGGCTAGTTGCTCATAGCATTTCCGGGTGACGAGCGACGAGTTCTAGATTTCTAGAAACGAGCGATCGAGCGACAACACCGAGCGATTTGTTCAAGCGACGGCCCGTTTTGCCGCTCGAAGCCGTCGCCCGTCACTGTCGCGCGCAATATCGCTCTCGTAGAGTTTGGACTTAACGCCGAACTCCTCAGAGAAACGCAAGCTCTCGAAAATTTCCATGAGCGTCTCAGCAAAACACCACCAAACTACTTTGCACCGTGCTTCGTGTGTAGCGGCAGCAGTCGGTCCGGACGAACACCATTGTTGACGTCACGAGGCGCCCGACCAATCACAGGCGGAAACGAGGCGCGCGAGCTGGGCGTGTCTGCTGCTGCACTTTTCGTCGAAATAAAATATGTTTGCGCTTTCTTTCGCTCAATTTCGTTGCGATATTCTAATTCAGAGGGTTGAAAACCACGGCGTACTGCTTTTCACTCATTTTTTTCTGGAAAAGCTTTCAGCTTCCCTTTAAGCTGAATCTTTACTGTAAATAAAGTATATCGACTGTTGTTGCCAAGCTAGAGCTTGAGAATAAAACAAGCGAGTTTTGGTTGCAATGTAGACGAACTCTAGGTACATGTGACATTTTATTCTTCCCCTTGATGTTTCCTTTAGTTCATGTGTCAACAAACACTATCAGTGCCCAAAAAGGCTCAAACTGAAATTTTATTCATTCAATTAGAGAACGAAAACGTAAATTCCAAGCTGTTTACTTCAGACAATGGAGTGCGCTGAAGGGTGGCGATCAGTAAAATAAAAGTCGCATTTTTGTCCGAAAGGTGAAGCATCGACTGCGATAGCATATTAGTAGACAGCCATTATAAGTAAGGATAGTAGTTTTATCAGCCGTATGAACTGGTAAATATTCGCTTATGAACTAAGTGAACAAGCATGGTGTGAGAGGGCACAGGAAAATATGTACAAGTATCACTCCATGATCGAAGTCACTTGCTGTCAAAACGCTTGCGTGAGGTATCACGGCAACAGCAGCGAGTTAAGTGACCTTCGTGCTGTCTGTGGTTTTCACGGAAACAGAGCGGCGAGAACGCAGCACACGCTAAGCTACGAGCCGTCGACTCACCTCGGCTCGGCCCCCAAAGCACATCGCTTTGATGATAAAGCCCGCGCGACTGGGCGCGGGCGCGCCATACGTAGTTAACGCCGAAGCACAGCGCCCCTTACTACCTCCTTCCCCTCCTCCCGGTTTCTTGCGCGTGACGGAAGGCGCCACGCTTCCTCCAAGTTTTCTTTCCTTGCGCGTCTGAGATTGAGCGGCCATCGTCGGCTCACCCACTAATGCTTTCGCTCGCCCATACAGCATACGGCGCGCGGCGAAAATGTTATCACCGTTTGACCTTATACAGAGCATCACGGCGATGGCGGTGGCAAAAATGCACCTGGAGTGCCCATATACGACTTGAAAATAATATCGGAGTGATGCCGAAAAAAGTCGTCGTCAGCTTTCCATAGGTATAGCTACAGCTAACATCTACAGCCGTTTTTCACTTTATGCTGTTGAAAGTGGGCTGTGACGCACACCTTCGCTAGAGACTTCCTGCCAGCGCACTTGAAAACTTCACACTGTAAACTCACCACACATACTACCGCAGTGACGTTTCTGCACTTCAACAATATGAATTGCCTTTCCCTCATTTAACCTCACATCGCCACCTCACCCTTCCTCGCCCTTCTCGCCCAACCTCCACCCTTCCTCACCCCACCCTCACCAATCTTCCTGAAGACGATCCTCAACTCTCCCTCACCTCACCACGTGAGCAGATGAGGGTAAGGAAGGCCCTCGTAAAGGCTCGCCCTCGTGGGGTGGCCATGTCTGGACGTGACATCGGAGAATTTTCCTGGCAAAGACGCAGCATTTGGGGCATTGCGGAAATGTTTCGCTGCGATTGTGCGCCAGCTCACTGATCTACGTTTCCCACCGAGTCGCAGCTGTAGTACCTGAACTATCGGGGCTACGCGCACGACTTCTGGCAATATCGTTCTCAAATTAACCCTTCAGAAAATAGCACGAGGATTTAAACGGGTTATTCTAAACATAGTGCTGCCTCGCTTAGGGAAAAAGGTAGGCTGTTTAGAGCAACAATTCTAAAGTTTATTGCACTGCTATAAAGCTCCAACAGCAGTGTGTACATTTCCGACCATGCCTATTATAGCTACGTACATTTACAAATTCTCTCCCATTATGAAATAACAGTTTTAAACCTACAAAATATTTTCTATAACTAAGATAAACGTAGGCTTATCTCTTCTCAGGCAGAAAGGTTATGGCGGATGTTTGCAGCAACAATATTAGTTTCTTTCATTGCCTCTAATATCCAACAGCAGTTGAGAATTTCTCTACCGTATCCAAACACCGTATCCAAACGTTCCCGAGCGCACTTCTACTACAAATATTTTGCTCCTACTAAGTTTTATGTTTGGATTCCCAATATTTCTGAAATGACCATGCTAATAAATGTGATAACTTCACAGAGCTTTCATTACTCCACGGTTCATTAAACTGCGCCAAACATGGCTACAGAAGTGCCCAAGATAACCTTCCAATATGTTTGTGGTATACTTATTCCGTTCCCAAAATAATTTGTGTTTCATATTTCCGAGGATTTCTACACCGCATAGGTCTGCCACGGCAGCTTCATTGTGAAAGATGCTGCAGCACCTGATTGGAAATTTTAGGCTGTTTCCGTTTGGGTTCTAGGTAGAAAGCATTTCATTTCAGGCTACAGTCATTGCCATGCTGAAGAATTTTGAGACACGTATTAGTGCTGGATTGAGCAGGACAAAAGGCAGCAAAATTTACCCTCACATGTTCTATACTTGCCTGCAACACTTTCTGTAAAACATCATTAGGAATAATGCACTCATTGTCTATTTTTATCGCTCAAGCCGGCATCGCTTTTACTGCTACGATTAATAGTGAATCGACTTAATATAACCAGAAACAAGGCGGACATGCTCCAAAAGTTGAAGTCTAGAGCATGCATGTGTTCTTGCACTTTTGTATATTAGGGAAACCATTTTAATAGAAACACTGGTGTTGTTATGCTGAGTGTTTTACACTGGAGGGCGTATGTGTACGTGAACAGGGCGGGGGAGGGGGGCATTAGAGAGGGAATGTTCAAATATTACAGCCCAGGAAAATTGACCAAATCTGCGCTCTTGTTTGCTTGAGCAGAAATTTTGTCCATGAAAATCAAACACAATTTCCGACTGAGACGTTTGCGCACAAGACCTTCATTAAAGAAATTACATTAGACATGATGCCGAAGAAAAAGTTGGGGCTATTACATTACGCAATTGGGCGAATGCTGAAAGCAAATAACTAAGGAGCATTTACGTGGATCAAACGTGATGCCTCTATCAGCTATGAGAAGACAAGAAGCAGGACAAGGATGCAAGGTCCTTGGGGGAGACCCCACACCGTGAAAGGTTTAGTAAAGCATTAAAGGGGGCTAGTTGGTGAACGTTCATGATTATATTGCGCTTAGTGTTACACTGACGATTTAAGTGAAGGACAGGACGTGGACGTACGTAGCGCAAACTACCAACTGTTTAATACTGTTAAAGAACGCGCTTATATACAAGGAGATATGGTGCGGTGGTGGAGGGGAGATATAAAAAGATGTGACAAGGTGACGACATGTGATCATAATTTGGGTCAGGCATACGTCGTTTACGTGCACCCATTCGCCCTGGCAAACTCGCGCTGGCGCTTATTGAAGCTGAGGTCGAGTTTGCCACGGCGAACGGTTGCAAGTAAACGATGTATGCCTGATCCAAAGTATGACCACATGTCGTCACCTTGTCATATCTTTTCATATCTCCCCTCCCCCGCGCCATATCGCCTTGTATGTAAGCGCGTTCTTTAACAGTAGTAAACAGTTGGTAGTTTGCGCTACGTACGTCCACGTGCTGTCCTTCACTTGAAATCGTCAGTGTAACACTAAACGCAATATAATCGTGAAAGGTTCCGACATTTGAAAAAGCTGAGTCTTCCCATCATTTAATGGGCTTTTCTAGAAAGGAGCTCCAAGGGTATCACATGAAAAGCTGCATCACCTGTCATTGGTGGCGCTGCAGTCTCAGCTGTGGATGGCTGCTCAGGAACCACTGATGACGTTGTTGGTTTTGTGGTGTCTGTAATGAAAATTCACCGTCCATCGAAAAGAAGACAGTGCGTAACGAAGACTAATTCAAAGAAAACTAAACGTAAAAATAAAACAGACTTACAGAAATCTTTTGCTTTTCATTACTCTATATAGTATTGCAAATACTATACTTTGTTTGTAACATGCTCTGACCAGTAGCCTATTCCAAAAGACTGCGTCGGCAACTCTAGGATCCAACGTTAAAAGCTGTCTGTTGAACTACCATTTTTCTTCAACTATTTTATTGCCTAAGCTGCAAGAAAATACTTTTATAAAGGCGGTACAATTAGAAGAGTATTGCTGTAATAAGGTTCTATTATCCCTGCGTAGTAAGCGCGTTTAGGCCACCTGCACAAATGTGGCTATTTCATTAACTTTCTTTAACTATATGAAAATGTATTATTAGAATTGTAGTTAACATGACGCCCATTGTTACAAATTAATTCTAGCGACTTATTAGCCCCTTCTGTCCTATCAAACTTTAAAGTACTCAAAAGCGACTTCGACGCACGGGTGAACGTTTTTAAGCTAACATAGTGCAGCGCAACAGGACAAGGTCAGGAAAGAATTTCCACACACACAATTTTTAGTCATTTTCTTTCTAATAAAATTTCACAAGCGTTTAGACAGGTAAAGCTCTCTAATAATAAACAACCTGCTTCTGCTGTGTGCCATATTCTGCGAGAATTTCCTTGTATTACCTACAGTGCAAAGAATCATAGTTGTAGAACTATTTATTCCACTATGTACAGTTTCATATTTCATTTTTTTTATGTAACATTTCACATTTCATCACGCAAATATGTGAAAACTTTATATTTCTCTTGATCAATACAGCTTTCTCGCGATACTAACGTTAGAGAACTTGGATCCCCCTACAGACAAGGAGTATCGCCTTTAACCGGTCACGCAGGACCACAGAGAAAACTTAGCGAAGTAACTTAGGAACAGTCAGTAATTGCCATAGATGCGTTGTTCCCATATGAATAAACTGTAATGTCGAACTGATATCAACATATTACCCGAATGGGCTTCAATTCTGCCATATAGTCAATACTTGCCCATGATATATAAGAAGAGACTTTTTCCCTAGTACAAACAGGGTGGCATCTCTAATTTCTTTATAGTGTAAAAACTCTAAAGACAGTTATAAAAAACCGTTATGGCCTCTAGAAAACCATTATAAATTATTCAAAATTTATGCAGTTAAAGTTTTCAGGTTAGGCATTTCGATATATCCACTCAATTTACTGGGCGCTGTAGCAAACAGCCTGTGACCAATCACCAAAAAATATTATTCTGATCAATATTTGTCGATTGTACTTTGTACCAGACTTACAAGTTCGTGCGGCAGTTGTTGCTTGTGATGTTGCTCCGCAGTTGCCAGAGCGTACATAAATGTCATCAATAGCAACATTGCCAGCAAACTCTCCTGCCGTCGCGGTGATCACAACCTGCACATTACAAGGAGTAGTCAACAGAATGATAACCCTGAACAAAATAGATTTTTTTTTGTACTACGGTTGTGTAGGGTTGCATAATACATTGCATCGGTTGCGCACATAGGTGAAATAGATAAAGTAGTTTATGCAAGTATTTTCTGAAAAGCCAAACTGTATACGTGAATAAAACAAGACAAATTGAAAGCTTTTTTGAGATTTCTCATAGCACAAATTTCTGACAGTTATTGTTGGCCCGGTTGGTTCATGCAGGAGGAAGAATTAATAACTAAAATAAGGATAAGAGGGAATGAATAGATGAGGCAGGCGGTACTCGGAGTCAATTTTTACATTGAGCAGACAAGCGTACATTATCAGAAATTGGCAAGTTGCACAGAATGGCTTAACTGGATGACCATTATGCGCTACTGAAAACTACAATTTTAAGGACCACATATGCGACAGCTAACGTTGCTGAAACAAGTTCGCGAGATCATTCCATGAGCAACAATTCTTCACTGCTGGGCATTATCGCACGTATCACTAATACAACCCCGAAAAATTTCTAAATATGAAATGCGTCAATTAACGCGAAAGGACGTCACTGCGCTTAGCGAGGATTGAAGTAAATAAATATTAAGCGCACACATGCATTGCAGCGAATACAAATGCGCATAGGAGAGAATATACCGTTCATTGCGAGGCCGCTTTGTTATTGGCATGTGACTGATTTACACGAGCTCAGTTACTCACGCAACGGTCCGTCTTAGATGTAATAGCGCTGCTATATTTCTCACGTGAGAAGAACGTAAATTATGCACACGGGCACAGGAAATGTAAATCCTAAAACGTTTTTCGACACAAGGGTAGCCTGAGTCAATTAGAAGTGCATGAGCAAAAGCCTATCAAGCTCACACAGGACATGAAATAGAAGGATTGTACTGTATTTTCACCAGGTTTTCATGTCATGCGACATTATGTGTTTAAACAGAAACGCTTTTGGTAGGAGCCTATATTAGAATTCATTTTACGAAGGAGAGTGTAACGTAAGGACTATATTAACAAACAGTAGAATAAAGTAGCTTAAGTCGTTCAATCCTTATATAATACTATTTAGCAGTAAATGAGCGCACCGACATATTGTAGTCGACCCAAGACGCAAGAAACCTATCATACTTTTCATTATCGTTATTTCCACGGAATCTAGCACTTTTCCTTGTTCTTATAGTCACTCTCGCACACTTCTCCTACTCTGTGCATAAAAAAAAAACTAGCACTTACCGAAAATATATCAGGCAAATCATCCCGCTCTACAGAAAGCAGCGTCCAGTCAATGGAGTTTGTGGAATAAACAGTCGTGTGACCGCCAGAAAGCAACCCGGAGGGCTCCACAAACGTGACGTTCAGCCAGGCTTTGGCTATAAATGGACCAAAAAAAAACAATCATTTTGGTTTA